>NW_028317940.1:900000-1062500 GCF_062004578.1 Staurois parvus | reverse complement strand
GGAAGGTCGTAGGAGTTGTGAGGGGATAGGGTCGAGGGGGCAGGTGGTGAGGCGGGCATCAGAGAGGGTCTTGGAGACTTCCTCAATGGTAGTAAGGTCAAAGGTGTGGAGTGTTGGGGGAGCTTCAGTATGAGGAATGTAGGGTGGGGTGGAAGAGGAGGTCAGAGCAGTGGTGGGGCCGTGGGAGAGGGGTGATGAGGGGGTAGCTGAGTGAGGGTGAAGGGGGTTGGAGAGAGTTTGAGCAGCGACGAAGTCCCTGCGGGTTATGTCGAGGGGGAGGGGGGATAAGGGGGTAGCTGTGTGAGAGGAGACAGGTTGAGAGGGCGTGTGAGTTGCGGCAAAGTCCTTGCGAATTGTGTCAATTTTGTTTTTGAAGTGATTGGCAATCTCAAGGGCAGTGAGTGAGGTGCTGGGTGGAGGTGGGGGTGGAGAGAGTAGAGAGTTGAAGGCAGAGAAGAGTCGGCGAGGATTGGAGGAGAGGGCCTTGATGAGGGTCAAGAAGTAGGCCTGTTTGGCAGCATGGAGGGAGGAGGTGTAGGTGCGGAAGGCAGATTTGTAGCGGGTGAAGGCTTGTTTGGATTTGGTTTTGCGCCATAGTCGCTCTAGGGCACGACTTTGTCGTTTGAGGGTTTTGGTGTGATCAGTCTGCCAGGGCTGGAGCGGTCGGGGTCTGGTGTTGCGTGTGGTTAAAGGCGCTAGTGAGTCAAGGGCTGTTGAGAGCGCATTGTTGTAGGCGGTCAAAGCCAAGTCGGGGCAGGACATGGGGAGGATGCGGTCGTGGAGTTGATCAGCTGCAGAGTGGAGGGAGGCAGGGTTAAGGTTGCGGAGGTTTTGGCTGGTACTAGTGTGACATTTGGAGGGGTAGGCGTTGGAGGACGAGGAGATAGAGAAGGTGATCAGGTTGTGGTCAGAGAGAGGGAAGGGGGTGTTAGTGAGGTTGTGGGGAGCGCATCGGTTGGAGAAGACAAGATCAAGGATATTTCCGTCGGAGTGGGTGGTGGATTGTATGCACTGTGCAAGTGCAAAGGAGGAGGTTAGGTGGAGGAGACGGGCTGTGTCCGGGTTGTCGAGGTTGACAGGGATGTTAAAATCCCCAAGAATTATGGTGGGTAGCTCAGAGGAGAGGAAGAAGGGTAGCCAGGAGGAGAAGTCATCCAGGAAGCGGGGTATGGATCCAGGAGGCCGGTATATCACAGCAATCTTCAGGGGGGTTGGGGAGAATAGTCGGAGGCAGTGGGCCTCGAAGGAGGAGAAGGATAGGGAGGGGGGGTTTGGGAGGACTCGGAAGGTGCTCTGCGGTGACAGGAGCAGACCAACCCCACCACCTTTACGACCGTTAGGCCTGGGTGAGTGGGTCCAGGTGAGACCTCCATAGGAGAGTGCAGCAGGGGAGGTAGAGTCAGTGGGCTGGATCCAGGTTTCCGTGATCGCCAGGAGGTTGAGGGAGCGGGAAACAAAGAGGTCGTGGATGGCGGTAAGCTTGTTGCACACCGAACGGGCGTTCAGGAGTGCACATGAAAACGGGGGGGAGATTTTAGGGAGCAGGGAGACAGATACTAAGTTGCGGGGGTTGCAGTAGGACGTGGAAGTGGGAGGGTGTTGAGCGGGTGAGGGAGGTGGAGGGCCAGGATTCGGGGAGATGTCCCCCGCGGCTAGGAGGAGGAGAAGGGTGAGAAAGGTGGCATGGGAGCGGGATGTGCAGGAGCGTGAGAAACTCCTAGTGGAGGTGTTGGGGTCAGTGGGAGAGCGGAGTAATAGGAGGAGGTGGTGGGTGCCATAGAGGGGTGAGGGAAGCAGTGAGGACACGATATACAAATGTTTGGGAGGGGCAGAGGGATATAGTGAATGGAATTTGGGAACAGAGGAGAGGAAAATGAGAAGGAGGAGTGGAAGAGACATTTTGGGGAGGTGAAGAGAGCAGTAGTAGGGAGATGATAGCAGTGAGGGGGAGATGTACAGGTTGTGGGGTGGAGCAGAGGGGTAGAGAAATGAGATTTGGGAACAGAGGGTAGTAATATGATGAGAAGAGGGGCGTATTATATAAAGGTACACAGAGTGGGTCTCAGGCATGTAAGAGGTTTCCCAGGGTGTTTGCTTGCAGTCTTCCAGCATGCAGTAGAGCTTCGTACTGTTGTTGTGTCTTCCTGCTGCTTGGGTTCTCCTGCTTTAGTTCAACTGCTGCGTTTAACTGCTTCTTCTATGCACTCGTTCGAAGCCGCACTCGAACTAAAGCAGCACCCCATCAGAGACTGTGCCCCCCATCAGAGATCTCCCCCATGAGCTGATCTAAATTTATAGGGAGATGCTCAAATGAGCATTCAACTCCACCCCAATTAGAAGCTGATAAAGATCACATGAGGAGTGGGGGATGATTCTCTCAGGAAACAGACACCGATCGTAAAACGGGTGCAGCTAAAGGTGAGAACTGGTCAACATATACAAAAATATAAATACACCATTTGTTCTGAATATAGCAGGAGTCAATGCGTTTTGGAGTTAAGAGTGGAGGTAGGAGAAAGGAGCATTTACCCAGGAGGAAGTGGGGGAATGTGTATGTATGTGTGTATATATATATATGTATGTATATATATGTAATGAGTATATGTATATATATGTATGTGTATATATGTATGTGTGTGTGTATATATATGTGTGTGTGTGTATATATATATATATATATATGTGTGTGTGTGTGTGTGTGTGTGTATATATATATATATATATATATATATATATGTGTGTGTGTGTGTGTGTGTGTGTGTGTGTATATATATGTGTGTGTGTGTGTGTGTGTGTGTGTGTGTGTGTGTGTGTGTGTGTGTGTGTGTGTGTGTGTGTGTGTGTGTGTATATATATATATATATGTGTGTGTGTGTGTGTGTATATATGTGTGTGTGTATATATATATATAATGAAATCTATTGAATACAGCCAAAATTGTAGTATTTCAAATATATATCAATATATCAATATATTTGGGAAGAGTATTTTTCAAATATATTTTTCTTCCATGTGGGCGTTTATGTAAGGACTCAAAAATTTCAGTCCTTGGAATGCTGAAGATAGTGGTGGCCTTCCTTTAGAGTGGGGGTCTCCAGACTTTCTAAACAAAGGGCCAATTTACTGTGCTTCAGACTTTAGGGGAGCCGGATTGTGGCTATTGGAAGTTCAAAATGCCCCATTTTTTATGTTTGTGAGAGGAATTGAGCCTCCTCGTTGGTGTCATTGGGTGGGAAGAATCATGACCCATTATTGGTGTCATTGGGAGAAATTGTGCCCCATCATTGGGAGAAATTGTACCCCTTCGTTGGTGTCATTGGGAGAAACTGTGCCCCTTCGTTGGTTTTAGTGGAGGGAATTATGCCCCATTGTTGGTGTCTGAGGATGAAATATTGCCCCAAGGGCCAGATAAAAGCAAGCAAAGGGCCACATTCGGGCCACAGTTTGGAGACCTCTGCTTTAGAGTTTTGCCAACTCTAAATAACAGAAGAGTAGAGAAAAGAAGGAGGCGCCAACTAAGTGGAGTAGATAAGCAATGTAATGACACCGGATATAAGACAGGGCTCATCTGTGAATCCATGGGCCGCTCCTTTCCATCCTGCAGGAAACGCCAACCGTGATCCTAGGGGGTCCATGGAAGTGGAGATGGAGACAGGACTGTCCAGGAAGCTCCATGCCAAACCACCGGAAGTGACATCACCGGAAGTATGGGAGGACCGGATCACAGAGACACCCAGGCTACGCACTTGGAGCCTCTAGCTCAGGGCTATCAAACTGGTGACCTTCTAGCTGTTGCGAAACTACAAGTCACATCATGCCTCTGCCTTTGGGAGTCATGCTTGTATCTGTCAGTCTTGCAATGCCTCATGGGACTTTTAGTTTGGAGGGCCACCAATGACACCCATGCAAGTCTAGCTCCTACAGCAAAAACGAGTCTGCTCTCCGTAGGCATCAGCCTTAAAATCAAGGCTGAGTATCTTCTTTTGTCGGAATCCTTGGACCTAGAAGTCCATCAAGTCCACCTAGAAGTCCTCCCCACAATGAAGGGAAGTCCGTCAATGAGGAACATCTGTTGGGATTTGCACCAGTTTGGATCCAAAACATCCCAACAGAGGTAGTAGTCATGAGAGTAGGAGACTTGGGCTTTTTGTTATGGGGTGCAAGCACCTTTCTTCCGGGGTCTATGAATACCATGTCTTTGTTCTGTACTCTACTCCAAGATAAGGCCACCAAAATGGTGCCTACTGATGCTAGAACTTCTAAAAAATGTTCTGAATGGATAACTGGGACATATTTTTTTACCTATGTTAGTCTACTTATCTTATAAACTCACACTCAGAGGAGAAGTCCTCAGAATGGTAGCCATATTGGATTGTTCTCACACAGGTGTTAAATAAAGCTTTACCTTCCATACAAAGGAGTCTTTGTTACTGAAACATCCATCTTTGACAGTAAAGTTTTCGAAGTTGTGTCTGGCTGACTGCTAGGAGGGGGTCACTGCCGGTTGGGTCCCTCTAGCAGTGTAGTCTGATCTCCCCTGACCTTCAGCAGAAGCTTCCATGGAGGACATTATGGTGAGAGAGAAGGAGGGGGGGTCACTGCTGGTTGGGTCCCTCTAGCAGTGTAGTCTGATCTCCTTTAAACTGATGATGCCCAAAATCAGAGAAAAATCCTAACAGAAAACAAGCAGACATTGTACCCATGAGCCTTTGGTGTCCCTCTCTGGGATGTCTGCAGTCCTGTACTGTTGCCCTCTGCCTTCTCTGCTCTCAGCTTTGTATGGAAAAAAGAGACCGAGCCATGAACCAGTGGCTGGCTGGTTCAAATCTGCTCCTGTCACATGACCCAACCAAGGACTGCCTGAACTTGACTGCTCTGGTAATTAGGGGGTGGGGAGAGCTGAACTGAGGGGATAAGAGCTGTTAATGGGGGGAGAGCTGTATGGGTGGGAAGAGCTGTACTTGGGATGAAACTCTACTTAGGGAAAAAGAGTTTAATTGGCTGTACTGATGGGGAGAGCTGCTCTGGAGAGCTATACTGATGGGGAGAACTGCTCTGGAGGGGGGAAGAGCTGTACTGGGGGAAGACTGGAATACCATGCAGAGGGGGTGCTGTATTGGGGGGTGGAGTTGGACGGTAGAGGAGAGCTGTACTGGGTGGGAAGAGCTGTACTTGAGATGAAACTACTAAGGGAAAAAGAGTTTCATTGGGGGGAGAGGCTGTACTGCTGGGGAGAGCTGCTCTGGAGGGGGGAGAGCTGTACTGACGGGGAGATCTGCTCTGGAGGGGGGGGGAGAGCTGTACTGATGGGGTGAGCTGTTTTGTAGGGGGGAGAGCTGTACTGGGGGAAGACTGGAAGACCATGCAGAGGGCGAGCTGTACTGGGGGTGGGGTGGAGTTGTACTGTAGGGGGGAGATGTACTGGGTGGGAGGGCTGTATTGGGGGAAAGAGCTGTATTAGGAGAGGAAGAACTGTACTGAGGTAGAGAGTTGTACTGGGGAGGGCAGAGCTTTATTGGGGGGGGGGGGGGGTGGAGCTGTACTAGGTGACAAGAGCTGTAATGGGGATGAAACTGTACTGAGGGAAAAATAACTTTATTGGGGGGGAGAGTTGTACTTAGGGCTAGAGCTGCTCTGTAGGGGGAGAGGTTGTACTGGGGGAAGACTATGCAGAGGGGGAGCTGTACTGTAGGGGGGAGAGCTCTAGTGGGTGGGTGGGTGTGGAGGGGGAGCTGTACTGGGGGGGGGGCTATACTGTAGGAGGAAGTACTGTACTGTGTGGCAGGGACTGTACCAGGGAAATAGAGCTGTACTGAGGGAGGAGAGCTATATGGGAGGGCTGTTCTGAGGGGGGAAGAGCTGTACTGAGGGAGGGGCAAAGCTGTACTAAGGGTAAGAGCTGTACTGAGGGGGAAATGCTGTACTGGGGGGAGGAGAGCTGTACTGGGGGGGAGAGAGCTGTACTGAGAAGGAAGAGCTGTACTGGGGGGAGGAGAGCTGTACTGGTAGGGGAACTGTACTGGGGGGGGGGAGAGCTGTACTGAGGAGGAAGAGCTGTACTGGGGGGAGGAGAACTGTACTGGGAGGGGAACTTTACAGGGGGGGAGAGCTGTACTTGGAAAGGGGAGCTGTACTGAGGAAAAAAATAGCTGTATTGGGTGGGGGGAGCTGTACTGAGGGGCAGAGCTGTACTGGGAAGGAGAGCTGTATGGTGGGGGGGGGGGGGGGGGGAGCTGTACCGGGAAGGAGAGGTGTATGGGTTGGGGGGTGGGAGCTGTACTGGGAAGGAGAGCTGTACTGAAGAAAAAAATAGCTGTATTGGGGGGGAGCTGTACTGGAGAGGAGATCTATACTGAGAGGGCAAAGCTGTACTGGGAGGAGACCTGAATTGGGAGGAGAGCTGCATTTAAGGAGGGAGAGCTGTACGGAAGGAAGGGGGGCTGTAAAGGGGGAACTTTCCTGAGGGAGTAAAGCTGTACCTGGGGGGGGGGGGGGGGAAGAACTATAATGTGGGGGGCAAAGCTCTACTAGGGAGAGAGCTGTACTGAGGGGGGAGCTGCAATTGGGTGGAGAGCTGTACTAGGAAGGGGAGCTTACTTAGCTGTACTAGCAGGGGACCTGTACTGAGGGGGCAGAACTATACTGGGGGCAGTTCTGTACTGAGGGAGCAGAGCTGTACAGGGGGGGGGGACTTTACTGATGGGACAAAGCTGTACTGAGTGGGACCTGTACTGAAGGGGCAGAGCTATACTGGGGGGGGGGGAGTTCTGTACTGAGGGAGGAGAGTTGTACTGGGTGGGGGGGGGGGGTAGTGTAGAGGGACTGTACAAGGGAAATAGAGCTGTACTGAGGGAGGAGGGCTATATGGGAGGGCTGTTCTGAGGGGGGAAGAGCTGTACTCAGGTGGAAGAGCTGTACTGAGGGGAGGAGAACTGTACTGGGAGGGGAACTGTACTGGGGGAAGAGCAGTACTCAGGGGGAAGAGCTGTACTGGGGAGAGGAGAACTGTACTGGGAGGGGAACTATTGGGGAGGAGATGTGCTGAGGAAAAAAAATTGCTGTATTGGGAGGGGGGGCTGTACTAAGGGGCAGAGCTGTAATGGGAAGGAGAGCTGTATGGGGGGGGGGGTGAGCTGTACTGGGAAGGAGAACTGTATGGGGGGGGGGAGCTGTACTGGGAAGGAGAGCTGTTTGCAGTGGGGAGAGCTGTACTGGGGAGGAGAGCTGTATGGGGGGGAGCTGTACTGGGAAGGAGAGCTGTATGGGGGGGGGGTGTACTGGGAAGGAGAGCTGTATGGGGGGTGAGCTGTACTGGGAAGGAGAGCTGTATGGGGTGGGGAGAGCTGTAGTGGGAAGGAAAGCTGTATGGGGGAGGGGGAGCTGTACTGGGAAGGAGAGCTGTACTGAAGAAAAAAATAGCTGTATTGGGGGGGAGCTGTACTGGAGGGGAGATCTATACTGAGAGGGCAAAGCTGCACTGGGAGGAGACCTGAATTGGAAGGAGAGTTGCATTTAAGGAGGGAGAGTTGTACGGAAGGAAGGGGGACAGTTTAGGGGGAACTTTCCTGAGGGGGTAAAGCTGTACCTGGGGGGGGGGGGAACTATAATGTGGGGGGCAAAGCTTAATAGGAAGAGAGCTGTACTGAGGAGGGAGCTGTAATTGGCTGGAGAGCTGTACTTGGAAGGAAAGCTTACTGTGGAGAAGAGCTGTACTGGGGAAGGGGGAGCTGTACTGAGGGAGTATAGCTGCCCTGGGGGGAGATGTACTGGGAGGGACTTTACTGATTGGACAAAGCTGTACTGGGGGGTGCTGTACTGAGAGGACAAAGCTGTAGTGGAGAGGAGAGATGTACTGAGGTGGGTCTATACTGGGGGGGGGGGGAGCTATACAGGGGGACAGATCTATACTGAGGGGAGAATTGTACAGGGGAAAGCTGTACTGGTGGGGAGATGTATACAGTGGAAGCTGCACTAGGGGGGAACTATACAGGGAAGAAACACTGTAGTGAGGGAGCAGAGCTATACTGGAGGGAAAGCTGTACTGAGGGGGAGTTGTCCTGGGGAAAGAGTAGTACTGAGGGGAGAAGAGTTGTCCTGGGGGAGTTCTGTACAGGGAAGAGGGTAGAGCTGTACATGGAGGAGGGGAAGCTGTACTGAGGGGGAGTTGTACTGGGGAAGAGTAATACTGGGGGAGAGTAGTACTGGGGAAGAGTAGTACTGGGGGAGAGCTGTTCAAGGAAGGACATCTGTACTAAGGGGGTGGAGATGTACTTGTAGGGAGAGCTGTACTGGGAAGGAGCACTTTACTGGGTAGAGAGCTATGTTGTGGAAGGAATTTGGTTTGGGGAGGCAGGCATTTTTGGCAGGTAATTTTTTGCTGTATTCTGCCTCCTGACCTGTACATTACACTCTCCTGACCTCTGTGCTTTCTATTTCATACTTCTAAGCTCTGTACTCTATAAGTTACACACGTTTAACTCCTCCTGTGTCTTACGCACTCATTACCCCTGCACTCTGCGAGATATATAGCCCTGTTTATATAGCCCTGCTGTGTGCTATATAAGAGGAGAGACATGAATTTTGGAGGGGACTCCATAGGCAAGTAAATGTATGGGGTCAGGTGATGCAAGCGGTTGGTAAGGATGCAGCAGGAGTATGCACCCAAACCAAGGAGAAAAAGGAAGCCATCATATACAGTGTAGTAGCTGAGGAAAGCCGCCTTCTGTACACAGTATGATGATCGGCTGCCACTGGACAGGCTGAAAGTCTGGTGCTACAATGAAGGTCCAAACAATAGCCAGTGACCTGCCGAGCAGAATGGGAGATGTTGATGGTTCAGTGATGAGAATGGAGTTGGTGTTCCAGAAACACTTCTTGGCTCCTCCAAAGACTGGGCTGTTTGTAGTCATGCTGATCTTCTTGTTTAGAGGGACACGGGACATAGAAAAGATGGAGGGGGGTTTCTCTATGTTAGATGTGATCTTAAAGTAAGGAAGAAAGATGATCTTGTGGTTGGAGGTGGTGATGGTGCGGAGGAGGAATTACGGGAGGAATGATAGATGGGTCTATGGACTGATGGACTTATCATTGGAGTATACTGCAGACATCCTGAGGTTTATGAGAAGGGGGAGAGTCGGCTGTTCCAACAAGGTGATGGTGCGGAGGAGGAATTACGGGTGGAATGATAGATGGGTCTATGGACTGATGGACTTATCATTGGAGTATACTACAGACATCCTGAGGTCTACGAGAAGAGGAAAAGTCGGCTGTTCCAACAAGGTGATGGTGCGTAGGAGGAATTATGGGCCGAATGATAGATGGGTCTATGGACTTATCATTGGAGTATACTACAGACGTCCTGTCGGCTGTTCCAACAAGGCGATGGTGCGGAGGAGGAATTACGGGTGGAACGATAGACGGGTCTATTGACTGATGGACTTATTATTGGAGTATACTACTGTCAGGGATCTCCGCGATCCCCGCAGCGATGGTCCCGGCGCAGGCGCAGTGCGCCGCCCTGTGCAGGGACACGGGCACTAGGTCCGGGCCGGCCGCGGCGTTCGAGTTCGCGCATGCGCAGTAGAAGCTGCGGCCGCCCGCCGGGCACCAATGGCAGCGCAGGGCGCGATATTTAAACGACCCTGAGCTGTCATTCAGTGCCTTCTGGTCTTACCTGTATCCTGCGAACCTATACCTAGTAAGTTGTTGACCCGGATTGTTCTTGACCTGCTGATTTCTCCTGCCCAGACCCTTGCTTTGCCTGACCTCTCTGCTGAATGCCCCTCATTAGATCTGACCTGCTGTTGCTGACCTGGCGTGTGACCCGACGATTCTCTGCCCGCTGCCTTGTACCATACCGTCCTCCCTGTTACCAAATCGGCCTGTCTGACTTCGCACTTGCTCAGCCATCCATCCATCCCATCGAGGTCACCCGGCCTCCTCATATCAGGCTCTCCACTGTTGGAGCCCCTGGCGAACACCCCTACCACTGACGGGTGTACTCAGTAGTTGCGACCTGGTCTCGGGGTACTCCAAGTCCATCCCCACCATCAGGGGCTCTGGTGAACAAGTACCCTGGGGCTTAGATTCCGCGCTCTGTGGACACCTGACCAGTGGAGTGCTAGTGCTGCCGCTAGGCGGTCCGTTACAACTACAGACCTCCTGAGGTCTATGAGAAGGGGGAGAGTCGGCTGTTCCAACAAGGTGATGGTGCGGATGAGGAATTATGGGAGGAATGATAGATGGGTCTATGGACTGATGGACTTATCATTGGAGTATACTACAGACCTCCTGAGGCCTATGAGAAAGGGGAGAGTTAACTGTTCCAACAAGGACAAGCTGGGAACACCAAACTAGTTTCAGTGATGAGAATGGAGTTGGTGTTCCATAAAAACGGCTTGGCTCCTCTCAAGAGTGGGCTGTTTGTATTCATGCTGATCCTCTTGTTTAGAGGGACATAGAAAAGAGGGGGGTTTCTCTGTTAGATGTGATGTGAAAGTGAGGAAGAAAGATGATCTTGTGGTTGGAGGTGGTGATGGTGCGGAGGAGGAATTACGGGTGGAATGATAGATGGGTCTGTGGACTGATGGACTTATCATTGGAGTATACTACAGACGTCCTGAGATGTATTCATGCTGATCCTCTTGATGGATCTCGAAAAGATGGAGGACGGTTTCACTATGTTATATGTGACCTGAAAGTGAGGAAGAAAGATGACTTTGTAGTTGGAGGTGGTGATGGTGCAGAGGAAGAATGATAGATGGGTCTATGGACTGATGGACTTATCACTGGAGTATACTACAGACGTCCTGAGGTCTATGAGAAGGGGGAGAGTCAGCTGTTCCAACAAGGACAAGCTGGGAACACCAAACTACTAAGACACAAGATGGAGACTAAAACCTACAGGATGGGCCGTACTTGTAGTGTTAAGAGAAAGGAATAAAAGGAGAAGAACATTTCATCACACAAATCTGAAGGCAGACTTTTATCAATCAACTGAGAAAGACTGTCACAAGTTTAAGAAAGGAAATATCTAATCTTCATTTGCTTCATACGAAAAAGAAAATGTTATTTTATTTGCATTTTTATCAGTGCAAAAAATGTTACATTGGAAAACATCGTATTTTCCACTTTCAGCCAGCAGGTGGCAGCCTCCAAGCAAATGAAGCTTCTTCATGTTGAAAACTACTGCACTGAAATTGTCAGTTCTGTCACATAAACTGATCTCCTCTTCTCTTCATCCACAAGCAATATCTAGCTCCTCTCTCACCATGATGTCTTCCATGGAAGCTTCTACTGAAGGTCAGGGGAGATCAGAGTACACTGCTAGTGGGACCTAATCAGCAGTAACCCCCGCTCCTTCTTTCTCACCATGATGTCCTCCATGGAAGCTTCTGCTGAAGGTCAGGGGAGATCAGACTACACTGCTAGCAGTGACCCCCCCCTCCTCCTTTCTCCTAGCAGAGGAAGCCAGACACAACTTTGAAGTCTTTATAAAGTGTTTCCTCCATGATAAAGATCAGAGGAGTGCTCAGTAGGTTTATATCAAGGTGTGCTTATTCCTAGTGTGAGATCTCCGATATACGGCAAAACTTGATTCATATAGATGACATTTCCCGCACTCAGGACACTAATACAGCTCGAGGGTTGTGTGGGTTCTGTGGTGTTTGGTAAGATAAGACTTCCTTGAAAAACATTTCCCGAACTCACGGCTTCTCCTTTGTGAGATTTTTGATGTCTGACAAGTTCTGATTTCCGCACGTAACATTTTCTACACTCAGGACAGGAATACGGCTTCTCACCCATGTGCAATCTCTCGTGTCTGGTAAGGCTATTCTTATCTGAAAAACATTTCCCGCACTCAAGGCAGGAATATGGCCTCTCCCCCGTGTGAGATCTTAGATGTATAACAAGGTCTGATTTCTGTATATAATATTTTCCACACTCAGGGCAAGTATACATGTTTTCGCCCGTGTGAGCTCTCTGATGTCTGGAAAGACAGTACTTCCGCGAAAAACGTTTCCCACACTCAGAACAGGAAAAAGGCTTCTCGCCCGTGTGAGGTTTGTAACATCTGACATGTTCTGATTTATAAAGAAATAATTTCCTGCACTCAGAAGAAGAATGTAACTCAGCCTCCACGTGAGATCTCTTATGAGCAGAAAGGCTTAGTTCAGGACATGAAAACATATTCTCCCCCTGAATCCCAGCCCCATCTTCCACAGTACGCGGGTGCTCAGAGTCCAAGGGATTCCATGGTCTCCCCACACTGGGAAGTCCACCATCCATAGCGGAGCTCATTGTCTTTTCTCCGGCACATAGAACCCCGGCCCCATCCACCACAGTACGAGGTTGCTCAGAGTCAGAGGGATTCCATGGTCTCTCCACACTGGGAAGTCCACCATCCATAGTGGAGCTCATTGTCTTTTCTCCGGCACAATCTCCTGGGATGTCCTCATCTTCCATTTTACAGCCTGGAGATAAAGTGAGATGATCCTTTGAGGGTTTCTCCATGGCGGGTCCTGGAAAAATAGAAAAACATCATCAATAGATAGGAGAGGGTTAGTTCACTTCCATCAAGATTCCATCTGGATCAGGGAGATAGGAGGGAGCAGATGTTCTCTGTGGATGTCCCAACCAGCTGGGACTCCTCCCCTCTTCAGTCAAAGGGCCTTTGCTCCTCCTCCCAGATCACTTCTACATTTACACCGCCTTGTCAGAGGAGCAAGAACCAATGAGGGCTGGGGGGGCGGTAACAGAGCAGAGATAAGAGAAGAATATATTCTGGTCACCTGTGCTGATCTCTGTAGGAGTGTCCTCCTCTATGAATGTCCTCCTCATTCCAGCCTCCTTCGTATATTGCTGATCATCCCTCACATACGTCTCTTCTACTTCACCCTCAACTTTCATGTTCATCAGAACTTCACCCTAAACCAACAGAATGGCAGAAAATAACATCTGTAACATAGAAGGATTTATGATGTGAGATCATATAGAACATCTCATCTTGTAGAGTCCACACATCGTCTCCACATGTCAGAGTGTTCCATCACTTTATGTTCCCGACCCTCAACCCCACCTACCTGATGATGGTGAGGGATGGTGTGACCTTCCTGTGTGGAATCCCGGGAATACAGAGGACGGGGACATTTCTCTGGGGGGTTCCTGGTATTAGGTGGCTCCATCCTAGAATCCTTATAGAGTTTGTTATATTTTTCAAAAAGCTTCTTCATTACACCATACTCCTCATCCTCCACGTTATACTCTTCTTTAACAATGTTACAATCCCAGAGGTTTCCACTCTAAATATATAATGAACCATGTATTGTAACAAACAAGACTGTGTTTAAACTGCAACTATCAATAATTGTTCCTCCTCTACCTGATGATGGTGAGAGATGGTGTGACCTTCCTGTGTGGAATCCCGGGAATACAGAGGATGGGGACTTCTCTCTGGTGGGTTCCTGGTATTAGGTGGCTCCATCATATCCTTATGTCCATCTGAAAACTCCTCCATCACAAAATACTCCTCATCCTCCTCTTTATACTCTTCTTTAATAACCATATTGTGACCCCCAAGATTTCCACTCTGAAATATATAAGAAAACATTCATGGTAATAAACATGTTTGTGTAGCAAATATAACTATCAGTGATTGTTTCTCATCTACCTGATGATGGTGAGGGATGGTGTGACCTTCCTGTGTGGAATCCCGGGAATACAGAGGACGGGGACATCTCTCTGGTGGGTTCCCATGACTGGATCCATCTACCTGATGATGGTGAGGGATGGTGTGACCTTCCTGTGTGGAATCCCAGGAATACAGAGGACGGGGACATCTCTCTGGTGGGTTCCCATGACTGGATCCATCTGTAGGAAACACACACACTGACTGAATCCATTGTTTCTATGTGTTTATCAGATGATGGGGGATCTAGGTGGAGCCTCCGTACTGCTCTCTCCTTTCCAATAAAGTCTCCTCTTACCCGGTGATGTGAGGGGTGGCTGATTGTCCATCATGACGTCCTTGTAGAGGTCCTTGTGTCCTTCTAAATACTCCCACTCCTCCATGGAGAAATAGACAGTGACACCCTGACACCTTATAGGAACCTGACACACACAATGATACAGTCACCATCCAGACACATCCCTTGTCTGTTACTGGAGAATGTCCCAGAATTCCCGGCACTGCTCACCTCTCCTGTCAGCAGCTCCATCATCTTCTTGGTGACTTCTAGAATCTTCTCCATGTTGTGTCTCTCAGGGTTTAGGGAGTCACATGGAGGCACTGTGATGGTCATATGATCACCTGACTTCAGAAGAGGAAATCTCTGTATTGGGGAACCAATAGGAATATAATGTTAGACTCCCAGAATCCTCCTCACCTCTCCGGTCAGGTGTGTGTGATGTCATGTGACCTCCCAGAATCCTCCTCACCTCTACGGTCAGGTCTGTGTTTTATTAATAGAGATGAGAGTGATGCAGACCGAGTGGCCGCAGAGGCGGTGGGGTCGGTATGCTCCTACTACCGCTGAGCACCTTCCAGGTCCTCCCTAACCCCCCTTCCCTATCCTACTCCTGCTTCGAGGCCCACTGCATCCGGCTCTTCTCTCCCACCCCTCTAAGGATTGCGGTAATCTATCGGCCTCCTCGTTCCGCATCCCCCTTCCTAGACGACTTTGCCGCCTGGCTTCCCTTCTTCCTCTCCTCCGAGCTACCGACCATCATCCTAGGCGACTTCAATATCCCGATCAACGCCAACAGCCCGGCTACTTCCCAACTCCTCCTCCTAACCTCCTCCTTCGCACTCACACAGCACACTCAGTCCTCCACCCACTCCAATGGAAACACCCTGGACCTCGTTTTCTCCCATCTCTGCACCCCCCATGACTTCACTAACACCCCCTTCCCCCTCTCTGACCACCACCTCCTCACATTCTCCATCTCCCCCTCCCTTAACTCCCCCCCCCGAAGCGTCTAACCATCACCCCCAACCTCCGCAATCTGAACCTGACCCATCTCCACCTGGCAGCTGACCGTCTGTATGACAGTATCCTCCCTCTGTCATGCCCTGACCTGGCCACTACTGCATACAACGACTCACTGTCAGCTGCCCTTGACTCCCTAGCACCCCTAACCACGCCTAGCATTAGACCCCGACCGCATCAACCCTGGCAAAACGACTACACGAAATGTCTCAAACGACGCAGTCGCGCGCTACAGCGCTTATGGCGCAAAACCAGATCCCCTTGCGCGTTCTCCCTCTATAAAGCCGCTTACCTCGCCTACACCACCTCCCTCCGCACCGCCAAGCAAGCCTATTTCATAACCCTTATCAACACCCTCTCCACCTGTCCTCGCCGGCTCTTCTCCACTTTCAAAGCCCTGCTCTCTCCCCCCCCCACCTCCACTCAGTACCTCACTCACCGCCCACGAGATTGCCAATCACTTCCAAAACAAGATTGACGCAATCCGTAAGGACATTGTCAACTCACAATCCACCTCTCCACCCAGCCTCCCGCCCTCCTTCAACCCCTCAACCCTCCTCTCTCCCGACTGCATAGCTGCACTACCCCCCACTATACCTAATGCCCCGCACACCATCACCTCCCCAACACTCCGCTCCTTCAGCCCAACTACCCCTGAGGAGGTCTCTAAGGTCTTCACTGAAGCCCGCCTCACCACCTGCCGCCTGGACCCTATCCCCTCACAGCTCCTACAGTCACCCCCCCCCCCTCCATCATTCACTCCCTCACCCACATCTTCAATCTCTCCCTCTCCACCGGCACCTTCCCTTCCTCTCTAAAGCATGCACACATCACCCCCATGCTCAAAAAACCCTCCCTTGACCCCACTAACCTTCACAACCTTAGACCCATCTCCCTGCTGCCTTTCACTTCCAAGCTCCTTGAGCGCCTGGCCTACAATCGCCTAAGCGCCCACCTCACTGATAACAACCTCCTTGACCCCCTACAGTCTGGCTTCCATCCCCTGCACTCCACTGAAACCGCCTTACTTAAAATCACCAACGACCTGCTAACCGCCAAAGCCAATGGCCACTATTCTATCCTCCTGCTCCTTGACCTCTCCGCGGCCTTCGACTCTGTTGACCACCCTCTCCTCCTTGCCAAACTGCACTCCCTTGGCATCAGGGACGGTGCTCTCTCCTGGTTCTCCTCCTACCTTTCCCAACGCTCCTTCAGCGTCACCTACAACACTGCCACCTCCCCCTCCCTCCCCCTCTCTGTCGGGGTCCCCCAAGGCTCTGTCCTCGGACCCCTCCTCTTCTCCATCTATACCTCCTCCCTTGGCAAACGTATTCACTCCCACGGCTTCAATTACCACCTCTATGCTGACGACACCCAAATTTACCTCTCCTCCCCCCACCTCATCCCCTCACTTTCCGCCCGCATCGCCCACCTCCTAAACGACATATCAGACTGGATGTCGCTCCATTTCCTCAAACTTAACCTATCCAAAACTGAGCTCCTGGTCTTCCCCCTACCCCGCGCCCCCCCCCCTCCCCATCCTCTCCATCACTACTAACAACGCCACCATCTCTCCCACCCCACACGCCAAAGTCCTGGGTGTCACCCTGGACTCCCACCTCTCCTTCCTACCCCACATCCAACTGCTATCTAGATCTTGCAGGCTCCACCTCCGCAACATCTCCAAGATACGCTCATTCCTCACCCCAGACACCACCAAACAACTCGTACACTCCCTCATCATCTCACGCCTGGACTATTGCAATTCCCTTCTCACTGGCCTACCCAGACGAACGCTATCCCCACTCCAGTCGATCCTGAACTCAGCGGCTAGACTCATCCACCTCACCAACCGCTCCACATCTGCCACCCCCCTCTGTCAATCCTTCGTTGGCTCCCGATTGCCCAACGCATCAAATTCAAACTGCTAACCCTGACCTACAAAGCCATTCACAACGCCGCCCCAAACTACATAACTGACCTGATACCCAAATACTACCCTACCCGTGCCCTCCGCTCCTCACAAGACCTCCTACTCTCTAGCTCGCTGGTCTCTTCCTCCCACGCCCGATTGCAGGACTTCTCTAGGATTTCCCCCATCCTCTGGAACTCCCTACCCCAATCCATCAGACTGTCGCCTACCCTCCTCACCTTCAGGCGCACCCTGAAAACCCACCTCTTCAGGGAAGCCTACCCCAACCTCACCTAACACCTGACCTCACCTAACAACTAACCTCCTCCACTCCTCCCACCACTCCATCCCCCACAGCCATTTCCTCCTGTACCACTTTCCCCTCCCTCCTAGATTGTAAGCTCTAAAGAGCAGGGCCCTCGAACCCCTCGTGTATTGTATTGTTACTGTCTTGTCTCATGTTCTGTCCCTCTTGCTACTGTAGAGCGCTGAGCATACCCTTTGGCACTATATAAATACTGTATAATAATAATAATAATGTCATGTGACCTCCCAGAATCCTCCTCACCTCTCCGGTCAGGTCTGTGTTTGTTAATAGAGATGAGAGTGATGTCATGTGACTTCCCAGAATCCTCCTCACCTCTCCGGTCAGGTCTGTGTTTTATTAATAGAGATGAGAGTGATGTCATGTGACCTCCCAGAATCCTCCTCACCTCTCCGGTCAGGTCTGTGTGACGTCCTGTGACCTCCCAGAATCCTCCTCACCTCTACGGTCAGGTCTGTGTTTTATTAATAGAGATAAGAGTGATGTCATGTGACCTCCCAGAATCCTTCTCACCTCTCTGGTCAGGTCTGTGTGATGTCATGTGACTTCCCAGAATCCTCCTCACCTCTCTGGTCAGGTCTGTGTTTTATTAATAGAGATGAGAGTGATGTCATGTGACCTCCCAGAATCCTCCTCACCTCTCCGGTCAGGTCTGTATTTTATTAATAGAGATAAGTGATGTCATGTGACCTCCCAGAATCCTCCTCACCTCTCCGGTCAGCAGGTAGATGATCTCCAGGGTGAGGTTTAGTATCTTCTCAGTCATGTGACTCCAGTCCTCCTTCGTCCTCATTGATGTGGTCGTGTCATCCATGCGGGTTTCCCTATAGATGGATAGAGGAGAGTTATCTGGAACTTTCTGCAGTATTTCCTGCTTAGTTTTAGATCTGCAGACAAGGAATGATAAATACGATCTTTCTTTAATTGCTTACTTGTTACCTTTGAAGGGCAGTAGAGGAGCTATTGTGATCTGTTGAGGACCTCTGCTGTGGGTTGGAATACGTATTTTTTTTATAAGCTTCGATTAGGAAGGAGGGAAGAAATCTGCTGGAGATAAAAGACGTCACAGTGACTATGGAGGAAGAGGACGGACATGACCGTGGAGGAAGAGGATGGACGTGGCGGTGGAGGAGGAAGACGGACGTGACGGTGGAGGAGGAAGACGGACGTGACGGTGGAGGAAGAGGACGGACATAACGATGGAAGAAGAGGACAGACATGACTATGGAGGAAGAGGATGGATGGGACAATGGAGGAAGAGGATGGACGGGACAATGGAGGAAGAGGACGGACGTGACGATGGAGGAAGAGGATGGACATGACGGGGGTTATTGAGTGTAAATAGAAAATAAGATCTTATTACCTCCTCTGCTGCCAGTTCCACCAATGTCTCCTCTCTACTTCCTCCCGACTCACCTCTCACCTGGAACTTCTTACTTATACCTGACATCACTTCCTGTCCAATTTCCTGGAGACTTCCTGTCTGGGTAGATTTGAGATCGCTACCTTGTGCAGCTCATAGGAACTGCAGCCTTGAGAAATTCTCGTAGAGTGAACACGGCCTTGTATTGTGTGTTTTAGCACTTTGAATTGTTTTTCTTGTCATACTTGCCCCTTAAATATATTTTGATGGTAGTTATTTTCTGTCCACATATAATTTGCTGAGGACGAGAAGAAGCTGTAGAACTTTGAAGAAGGTCCAACTCTGTAGTCTCATGTTACTGAGAAGTCCATGTTCTGCTCTTCACGACTTCACCTGTGTGGAGGAACTTCCCATCTGAGGAGTGACCATCACAAACAACCTCTAAGATGGCACTTCTATAGATGTCCTCCAAAGTCACATGAAGAAGAGCTTCTGAGTATGGATAAGCTTGAGCATGTTCGGATCCTAGTCTGAACCCACATGAGTGAGCCCACCAAGAAAGTGTCACCTGTACTGGGACATTCATCTGTGGCCAGGACATTCCCTGCCCTGCTGTCACACATGATCAAAAGTTAGGGATTTTTTTTTTTTTTTAAGTCCGCAAACGTGCAACTATAAATGTAAAAACCCGTAAGTGTATCACAAAAAAAGTTCAAGTGCAAAACACCACACGAAAAAGTGCACTTAGGGGTTAGGGATTGCCTTAGCTGATGATGATAGGCTCAGTACAGAAAAGAAGTCATCCAGTGGGCATCCTAGTTCTGATGGCTGCCAGAGATTTCCCTCACATTGGAGAGATTTCCTCTCACTTTGTGTTGTGGTCATGGGGACAGGCAGTGAAGAGATATCTCCCAAATGGGACACAGCTGACAAAGAAAAACCTGACAGGGGTTATAACTCTCCCTCACTCTGTCCAAACATAACGGTGGTTAGTGACTAGGAAAATAGCCAATCAACCTTTATATGCAAAGACTTTCTGTCTACCTTTAACTGTTTGCCCAGTTGTTTTCACACACAAATACAAAGTGGGCGTTCACCTGTATGATCTGAATCAAATTATAGTACTGGACAAATTTACTGGAAGTCCCTGGATGTTAGCTGGGCATGAGCTTGACAGAATAGTGGGCTGGCAGGGCTTGGTTTTGATAGCTATGTGGGCTGTGCCTGGGCTCAAGAGTAGGGTCAGCTATCTGGGCCTGGACTCAAGAGCTGGGTAGGCTGAGCTAGCTGGGCTTGACAGATGAGTGGACTAGCTTAGCCTCAGCCTGACAAATGCGTGGAGTATCTGGGCCTGGTCTTGACATCTGAGTGAGCTAGCTGGGACTAAGCTCAAGATCTTGTTGGCAAGCTGGGCCTGGGCTTGTCCAATCAGTAGGGTTGCTGAGCCTCAGACTCAAAAGTGAGCAGGCTGTCTAGGCCTAGGCACAAGAGCTTTGTGGGTTTGCTGGGCCCAAGAGCTGGGTGGGTTAGCTGGGCCTGGGCTCAAGAGCTGGTTGAAATAGCTGAGCTTGGGTTTGACAGATTAGTGGATTAGATTAGAGTCCACTAGTTAGGCTTTGGCTCAAGAGCTGGGTGGGCTACTTTGATCTGGTCTCAAGAGCTGGTTGGCTACCTGGGCCTGAGCTTGGCCACTGAGTAGGCTAGCATAGTCTCAGCCTGAAAAATTAATAGGCTATTGAGGCCTAGGCTCCAGTGCTTAGTCGGTTAGCTGGGCTTGGGCTCGAGAGCTGTGTAGGTTAGCTGTTTGAGCTATCTGGTCTTGATCTTGACAGATGAGTGGGCTAGCTTAACCTCAGTCTGACAAATTAGTGGACTATCTGGGCCTGGTCTTGACATTTGAGTGAGTTACCTGGGCCTGGATTCAAGAGCTGGGTGGGTTAGCTGGGTCTGGGCTCAAGAGCTGGGTGGGCTAGCTGGGTCTGGGATTAAGATCTGGTTGGCAAGCTAGGCCTCAGCCTGAAAAATGAATAGGTTATCTAAGCCTAGACACAAGAGTGGGTTAGCTGGGCATAAGCTCAAGAGATGGGTGGGTTAGATGTGCCTGAGCTAAAGAGCTGAGTGGTCTAACTGGACTCATGAACTAGTTGGGTTGGTTAGTTGAGCCATGTGAGCCTCAGCCTGAAAAATGAGTTGGCTATCTAGGCCTAGGCTCAAGAGTTCAGTGGGCTAGGTGGGCCTAGGTTCAAGAACTGAGTGGGTTAGCTGGGCCTGGGCTTAAGAGCTGAGTGAGCTAGCTGAACCCAAGAACTAGGTAGGATATTTGGGCCTGGGCTTGAGAGATGCATGAGATAGCTTGGACCTTGTCTTGTCAGGTGAGTAGGGTAGCTGGGTCTGGGCTGGAGAGTTGTTTAGGCCGGTTGTCTCGCTGAACAGTCTAGGGTGACAAGCTGTGACTGTGGACATCTAATACATGATAGAAGTCATCCTCATCCACACCCAAGCAGAGCACAGACAGGAAAGAGAGACAGATGGAGAGCTAGTAGGTGGGCCTGTTCTCCACACAGGACATTTGCTGTTCTCCTGACCACTGCCAATGTGCAACTAGTCCCAAGAAATTTCAGGGTACAACTGCTGCTCAGACACTGCTGAGGCCATTCTCTGGACTCAGCTAGAGGATAAGTCTATTGTTTCTATGTGTTCATCAGATGATGGTGGATCCGTCATGTCCCATGTCCGTCTTCCTCCTCCATCATCATATCCGTCTTCTTCCTCCATCGTCATGTCCGTGTTCTTCCTCCATCATCATGTCTGTCTTCTTCCTCCATGAAGTTGAATGATAGCTTGTAACTGACAAGCTCCCCAGCAAACTATCGGCCCATAACAGGCTGGTATTTTTCATGTAATTAGGAATTGCTGTTTTTTGCCAGGTGATAATTTTACTTGGGAGCCTCTGGGTAGGGTAGCCACCTCAATCCTTTAAAACCGAACACATATTAATGACATGGGTTCTGAGGCTAATTTGATGCAGATGAGGCACTAGGTGACCAAGTTCATCAGCCACAGGACCTGTGTAATTAATATGTGTTCAGTTTTAAAGGGATGAGGTGGTAACCCTACCTCGAGGACATCCCGGAAGATTTGCCTCTACTGCTGTTATTCAGGGGAGAAAACGAAGTGTCTGCCTCGTTTTTCGGGTGACTTTATACGTATACAACTGTAAGGACATACAGTATATACACAAAGCACAAGGCCGTGTTCACACTACGAAATGTTCCTCGGAGCTCCACGAGGTGGTAATCTCACTTCTACCCAGACAGGAAGTCTCTATGGAAGACAGGAAGTGATGTCAGATAAAGACAGGAAGTGATGTCAGGTATAAATAGGAAGTTCCAAGTGAGTCGGGAGGAAGACTTTGCTGGAAGTGGCACCAGAGGAGGTAATAATATCTTAATTTCTATTTACACCCAGTAACCTCCCCCCCCCCCACATCTTGTCTGTCTTCTTCCTTCATCATCATTTCCTTACTCTTCCTTCATAGTCATGTCCGTCCTATTCCCCCATCGTCATGTCCGTCTTCTGCCTCTAATGTCATGTCTGTCTTCTTCCTCCATTGTCATGTCCGTCTTCTTCCTCCATTGTCATGTCTGTCTTCTTCCTCCATCGTCATGTTCGTCTTCTTCCTCCATAGTCTTGTATGTCTTCTTCATCCATAGTCACGTCTGTCTTCTTCCTCCATCGCCATGTCCGTTTTCTTCCTCCATCGCCATGTCTGTCCTCTTCCTCCATCGTCACGCCCGTCCTCTTCTTCCGTAGTCACTGTGGCGTCTTTTATCTCAAGCAGATGATGATACACACATATATAGTGTGGAACCCGAGATTAAACCCTTCAGGGGCAGAACATTTCCCCACTTACGGGGCCGGAACATTTCTGTTGTTTTGGAGACCTTCTCACCTCAGCAGTAATGAGGAATGAGATTTGGGTTGGGGTTGAGTATGAGTTCCACTGAAACCATGCCTGTCTGCAGTGCAGTGAATGGACAAACAAAACTGCCCATATTCTGACTGAGGTCTGTCATTTGGTGGCGGTAGCATTATTTCTGCTGACATGACAGATCCCAGTTGACTTTCTGTACTTATTAATAACAGTAAATTAATATTCTGTTGTGTTTTTGTTGAACTGCGAGGTCTTATATTGGTTCATGATATGAGTTTCTGTCATAATTTCTATCTTTATATATTTATGTATCACTTTTATGCCCAACCTAATATTGTACAACAAATATAGTCCAGATATTTCTGCATTATTCATCTACAGAGAAAACCGCATAGATCTCATGACCACATCAATGAAGATGGAGAAGGACCAGAGTCACATGACTGAGAGGATACTAAACCTCACCCTGGAGATAATCCACTTGCTGACCGGAGAGGTGAGGATTCTGGGAGGTCACATGACATCACTCTTATCTCTATTAATAAAACACAGACCTGACCGGAGAGGTGAGGAGGATTCTAGGAGGTCACATGAGATCACTCTTATCTCTATTAATAAAACAGACCTGACTAGAGAGGTGAGGAGGATTCTGGGAGGTCACTTGACAAAACTCTTATCTCTATTAATAAAACACAGACCTGACCAGAGAGGTGAGGAGGATTCTGGGAGGACACATGACATCACTCATCTCTATTAATAAAACACAGACCTGACCAGAGAGGTGAGGAGGATCCTGGGAGGTCACATGACATCACTCAGCTCTATTAATAAAACACAGCCCTGACTGGAGAGGTGAGGAGGATTCTGGGAGTCTAACATGATATTCCTATTGGTTCCCCAATACAGAGTTTTCGTCTTCTGAAGTCAGGTGACTATATGACCATCATAGTGCCTCCATGTGACTCCCTAAACCCTGAGAGACACAACATGCAGAAGATTCTAGAAGTCACTAAGAAGATGATGGAGCTGCTGACAGGAGAGGTGAGAGGTGCCGGGAATTCTGGGACATTCTCCAGTAACAGACAAGGGATGTGTCTGGATGGTGACTGTATCATTGTGTGTGTCAGGTTCCTATAAGGTGTCAGGGTGTCACTGTCTATTTCTCCATGGAGGAGTGGGAGTATTTAGAAGGACACAAGGACCTCTACAAGGACGTCATGATGGACAATCAGCCGCACCTCACATCACCGGGTAAGAGGAGACTTTATTGGAAAGGAGAGAACAGTATGGAGGCTCCACCGAGATCCCCCATCATCTGATAAACACGTAGAAACAATGGATTCAGTCAGTGTGTGTGTTTCCTACAGATGGATCCAGTCATGGGAACCCACCAGAGAGATGTCCCCGTCCTCTGTATTCCCAAGATTCCACACAGAAAGGTCACACCATCCCTCACCATCATCAGGTAGATGGATCCAGTCATGGGAACCCACCAGAGAGATGTCCCCATCCTCTGTATTCCCGGGATTCCACACAGAAAGGTCACACCATCCCTCACCATCAGCAGGTAGATGGATCCAGTCATGGGAACCCACCAGAGAGATGTCCCCGTCCTCTGTATTCCCGGGATTCCACACAGGAAGGTCACTCCATCCCTCACCATAAGCAGGTAGATGAGGAACAATTTTTGGTAGTTGTGATTTCTATGCAAGCTTGTTTGATACTATGAATATTTTATTCTATCTTTCAGAGTGGAAGCTTCGTTAATGACAATATTGTTGTTAAAGAAGAGTATAAAGAAGATTATGAGGAGTATGGTGTGATGAAGGATCTTTCTGAAGGACACAATGATTCCTCCAAGGACATTATGATGGAGCCATCTGATACCAGGAACCCACCAGAGATATGTCCCTGTCCTCTGTATTCTCGAGATTCCACACAGGAAGGTCACACCATCCCTCACCATCATCAGGTCGGTGGAGTTGAGGGTCGGGAACATAAAGTGATGGAACACTCTGACATGTAGAGACGATGTGTGGACTCTACAAGATGAGATGTTCTATGTGATCTCACATCATAAATCCTTCTATGTTACAGATGTTATTTTCTGCCATTCTGTTGGTTTAGGGTGAAGATCTGATGAACATGAAAGTTGAGGGTGAAGTAGAAGAGACGTATGTGAGGGATGATCAGCAATATATGGAGGAGGCTGGAATGAGGAGGACATTCATAGAGGAGGACACTCCTACAGAGATCAGCACAGGTGACCAGAATATATTCTTCTCTTTTCTCTGCTCTGTTACCGCCCCCCCAGCCCCCATTGGTTCCTGCTCCTCTGACAAGGTGGTGTAAATGTAGAAGTGATCTGGGAGGAGGAGCAAAGGCCCTTTGACTGAAGAGGGGAGGAGTCCCAGCTGGTTGGGGCATCCACAGAGAACATCTGCTCCCTCCTGTCTCCCTGATCCAGATGGAATCTTGATGGAAGTGAACTAACCCTCTCCTATCTATTGATGATATTTTTCTATTTTTTCAGGACCCGCCATGGAGAAACCCTCAAAGGATCGTCTCACTTTATCTCCAGGTTGTAAAATGAAAGATGAGGACATCCCAGGAGATTGTGCCGGACAAAAGACAATGAGCTCCACTATGGATGGTGGACTTCCCAGTGTGGAGAGACCATGGGATCCCTCTGACTCTGAGCAACCCCGTGCTTTGGGGGATGGGGCCGGGGTTCAGGAAGAAAATAATTTTTGTTGTCCTGGATGTGGGGAAAGTTTTCACAATCAACTATGTTTTTTTGTAGATCAAAGAGATCACAAGGGTGAGAAGCCGCAACCCTGCCTTGAGTGCGGGAAATGTTTTTCAGATAAGAGCAGTAGTTCCACGCATCAGACATTACACACAGGCAGGAAGTCATATTCCTGTCCTGAGTGTGGAAAAAGTTTTACACACAAATCAGACCTTGTTATACATCAGAGATCTCACACAGGTGAGAAGCCGTATTCCTGCCCTGAGTGTGGGAAATGTTTTTCACAGAAGTCCGTACTTAACAGACATCGGAGAATCCACACAGGTGAGAGGCAGTATTCCTGTCTTGAGTGTGGGAAATCTTTTTCGTGGAAATCCAATCTTATTGAACATCAGATATGCCACTCGCAGGAAAAGCTATTTTCCTGCCCTGAGTGCGGGAAATGCTTTTCAAGGAAATCTGCACTTGTCAGACATAAAAAATCTCACACAGGGGAGATGATCTATTCCTGTCCAGAGTGCGGGAAGTGGTTTTCGCAGAAGTCCCATCTTTACACACATCTGAGAACCCACACAACCCTTGTATTGGTGTCCTGAGCGTGGGAAATGTCTTCTGTATGGATGATATGTTGCCGGACATCAGAGATCTCACACTGGGAAGAAGCACACCTTGATATACACCTCAGAAAACACATGGCTGAGCGCTCCTCTGATCTTTATCATGGAAGAAACACTTTATAGGAAGATCAGAGATCACTAAAGACTTCAACGTTGTGTCTGGCTCCCTCTGCTAGGAGAAGGAGGGGTGGGTCACTGCTGGTTGGGTCCCTCTAGCAGTGTAGTCTGATCTCCCCTGACCTTTAGCAGAAGATTCCATGGAGGACATCATGGTGAGAGAGAAGGAGGGGGGGTCACTGCTGGTTGGGTCCCTCTAGCAGTGTAGTCTGATCTCCCCTGAACTTCAGCAGAAGCTTCCATGGAGGACATCATCGTGAGAGAGGAGCTAGGTATTGCTTGTGGATGAAGAGAAGGGGAGATCAGACTACATGACAGAAATTACCATTTCAGTGCAGTAGTTCTTAAGCCAGCAGAAGTTGCTTCATTTGCTTGGTGACTGCCCCCTGCTGGCTGAATGTGGAAAACATGACATTATTAGATGTAACATTTTATATTTACCTGATAAAAAAAATGTAAATAAATTAGCACCTTCTTAGTAATAACTGAAGATTAAATATTTATATTCTTAAACTCATGATGTTCTCTGTAAGTTGGTTGATAAAAGTCTTCCTTCAGATTTGTGTGATGAAATGTTCTCCTTTATTCATTTCTCTAACACTACAAGTACGGCCCATCCTGTAGGTTTTAGTCTCCATCTTGTGTCTTAGTAGTTTGGTGTTCCCAGCTTGTCCTTGTTGGAACAGCCGACTCTCCCCCTTCTCATAGACCTCAGGATGTCTGTACTATACTCAAATGAAAAGTCCATCAGTCCATAGACCCATCTATCATTCCACCCGTAATTCCTCCTCCGCACCATCACCACCTCCAACCTCAAGATCATCTTTCTTCCTCACTTTCACATCACATCTAACATAGAGAAACCCCCCTCCATCTTTTCTATGTCCCGTGTCCTTCTAAACAAGAGGATCAGGATGAATACAAACAGCCCAGTCTTGGGAGGAACCAAGCCGTGTTTCTGGAACACCAACTCCATTCTCATCACTGACACCACCAACATCTCCCATTCTGCTTGGCAAGTTGCTTGCTTGGCTGATTCTGACTCAACACTGTGTGTGTCTCTATCCTGAGATTGTGCATGTGTCTATGACAGGACGTTGTGTGTATATCTCCATATATGACTTGCACCCATGTGTTCTCAAAGAGTTGAGTTCTGTTATTTCAAACTCTGGTTCTCATTTTTAGAGACTCTTTTAATGACTGGCTCGGTGCTACTATACTGGAGCAAAGCCAATGCGGTGTCTATATTTAAAAAGGGGGTCATCCTCTTTACCAAGTAACTATAGACCGGATATTTTCACTTCTGTAGTTGGGAAGATATTGGAGAGGTTTATAAAAGACCTCACAGAAGATTTTTTGCTAAAAAACAATATTTTAAGCAACAGACAGCATGGATTCACGAAAGACACAAGTTGTCAAACAAATCTGATTTCTTTTGATGAGGAGGTGAGAAAAAACCTTGGAGAAAGGGGTGGCTGTGGATATTTTAGAGTTGGAGAAAGATAGTGTTCAGAGAGTAGTGGTTAATGATTCATACTCTGAATGGTCTAGGGGTGTCAGTGGTGTATCCCAAGGTTCAGTATTATTAGTGGGGTACCCAAAGGTTCAGTGTTGTTAGTGGAGTACCCCAAGGTTCAGTGTTAGTGGGGGACCGCAAGGTTCAGTGTTATTAGTGGAGGACCCCAAGGTTCAGTGTTATTGGTGGGGGACCCCAAGGTTCAGTGTTGTTAGTAGGGGACCGTGTTACTAATGATATACCCCAAGGTTCAGTGTTATTAGTGGGGTACCCCAAGGTTCAGTGTTGTTAGTGGGGACCGCAAGGTTCAGTGTTATTAGTGGGGGGCCCCAAGGTTCAGTGTTAGCAGGGGACACCAAGGTTCAGTGTTATTGGTGGGGGGCCCCAAGGTTCATTATTATTAGTGGGGTACCAAAGGGTTCAGTGTTGTTAGTGACGTACCCCAAGGTTCAGTGTTATTGGTGGGGGACCCCAAGGTTCAGTGTTGTTACGGGGGGACCGTGTTACTAATGATATACCCCAAGGTTCAGTGTTATTAGTGGGGGACCCCAAGGTTCAGTGTTGTTAGTAGGGTACCCCAAGGTTCAGTGTTCTTAGTGGGGAACCGTGTTACTAATGATATACCCCAAGGTTCAGTGTTATTAGTGGGGGACCCCAAGGTTCAGTGTTAGTGGGGTACCCCAAGGTTCAGTGTTATTAGTGGGGTACCACAGGGTTCAGTGTTGTTAGTGTGGGACCTCAAGATCCAGTGTTATTAGTGGGGTAACCCAAGGTTCAGTGATAGTGGGGTACCCCAAGGTTCAGTGTTATTGGTGGGGGACCCCAAGGTTCAGTGTTGTTAGTAGGGTACCCCAAGGTTCAGTGTTATTGGTGGGGGACCCCAAGGGTCAGTGTTGTTAGTAGGGTACCCCAAGGCTCAGTGTTATTGGTAGGGGACCCCAAGGTTCAGTGTTGTTAGTGGGGACCGTGTTGCTAATGATATACCCCAAGGTTCAGTGTTATTAGTGGGGGACCCCAAGGTTCAGTGTTAGTGGGGGACACCAAGGTTCAGTGTTATTGGTGGGGGACCCCAAGGTTCAGTGTTATTAGTGGGGTACCACAGGGTTCAGTGATATTAGTGGGGTACCCCAAGGTTCAGTGTTATTAGCGATTACATAGTTACATAGTTAGTCTGGCTGAAAAAAAGACAAAAGTCCATCCAGTTCAACCATTAAAAAAAAAAAAAAAAGAAAGAATCCTATACCCACAGTTGATCCAGAGGAAGGCAAAAAAAACCCCCAGCAAAGCACAATCCAATTGGCTCCTGCAGGGAAAAAATTCCTTCCTGATCCCCCGAGAGGCAATCGTATATTCCCTGGATCAACTTTCCCTATAAATGTTATATTCTGTGTATCCAAGAAAGAATCCAGGACTTTCCTGCAGCAATCCACTGAGCTGGCCACAACCAACTCTTGAGGGAGTCTATTCCACATTCTCACAGCTCTTACTGTGAAGAAACCTTTCCATGTTTGGAGATTACATTTCTTTTCCTCCAGATGTAAAGAGCGCCCCCTTGTCCTTTGTGATGACCTCAGGGGGAATAACTACACCAAGCTCACTATATGAACCACTGAGGGATTTATACATGGAGATCATATCCCCCCTTATGTATTATACATGGAGATCATATCCCCCCTTATGTATTATACATGGAGATCATATCCCCCTTATGTATTATACATGGAGATCATATCCTCCCTTATGTATTATACATGGAGATCATATCCCCCCTTATGTATTATACACGGTGATCATATCCCCCCTTATGTATTATACATGGAGATCATATCCCCCCTATGTATTATACATGGAGATCATACCCCCCCTTATGTATTATACATGGAGATCATATCCCCCCTTATGTATTATACATGGAGATCATATCCCCCTTATGTATTATACCTGGAGATCATACCCCCCTTATGTATTATACATGGAAATCATATCCCCCCCTTATGTATTATACATGGAGATCATATCCCCCTTATGTATTATACCTGGAGATCATACCCCCCTTATGTATTATACATGGAGATCATATCCTCCCTTACGAATTATACATGGAGATCATATCCCCCTTATGTATTATACATGGAGATCATATCCCCCTTATGTATTATACATGGTGATCATATCCCCCCCTTATGTATTATACATGCAGATCATATCCCCCCCTTACGTATTATACATGGAGATGATACCCCCCTTATGTATTATACATGGAGGTCATATTGCCCCTTATGTATTATACATGGTGATCATATCCCCCCTTATGTATTATACATGGAGGTCATATTGCCCCTTATGTATTATACATGGTGATCATATCCCCCCTTATGTATTATACATGGAGATCATATCCCCCTTATGTATTATACATGGAGATCATATCCCCCCTTATGTATTATACATGGTGATCATATCCCCCCCTTATGTATTATACATGGAGATAATATCTCCCTTATGTATTATACATGGAGATAATATCCCCCCTTATGTATTATACATGGACATCATATCCCCCCCTTATGTATTATACATGGAGATCATATCCCCTCTTATGTATTATACATGGTGATCATATTCCCCCTTATGTATTATACATGGAGATCATATCCCCCCTTATGTATTATACATGGAGATCATATCCCCCCTTATGTATTATACATGGACATCATTACCCCCTTATGTATTTATGTATTATACCTGGAGATCATATCCCCCCTTATGTATTATACATGGAGATCATATCCCCCCTTATGTATTATACATGGTGATGATATCCCACCTTATGTATTATACATGGAGATCATATCCCCCTTATGTATTATACATGGAGATCATATCCCCCCCCTTATGTATTATACATGGAGATCATATCCCCCTTATGTATTATACATGGAGATCATATCCCCCTTATGTATTATACATGGAGATCATTTCCCCCCTTATGTATTATACATGGAGATCATATCCCCCTTATGTATTATACATGGAGATCATATCCTCCCTTATGTATTATACGTGGAGATCATATCCCCCCATATGTATTATACATGATGATCATATCCCCCCTTATGTATTATACATGGAGATCATATCCCCCTTATGTATTATATATGGAGATCATATCCCCCTTATGTATTATACATGGAGATCATATCTCCCCTTATGTATTATACATGGAGATCATACCCCTCCTTATGTATTATACATGGAGATCATATCCTCCCTTACGAATTATACATGGAGATCATACCCCCCTTATGTATTATACATGGAGATCATATCCCCCCCTTATGTATTATACATGGTGATCATATCCCCCCCTTATGTATTATACATGGAGATCATATCCCCCTTATGTATTATACATGGAGATCATATCCCCCTTATGTATTATACATGGTGATCATATCCCCCCTTATGTATTATACATGGAGATCATATCCCCCTTACGTATTATACATGGAGATGATACCCCCCTTATGTATTATACATGGTGATCATATCCCCCTTATGTATTATACATGGAGATCATATCCCCCCCTTATGTATTATACATGGTGATCATATCCCCCCCTTATGTATTATACATGGAGATAATATCCCCCTTATGTATTATACATGGTGATCATATCCCCCCTTATGTATTATACATGGACACCATATCCCCCCTTATGTATTATACATGGAGATCATATCCCCTCTTATGTATTATACATGGTGATCATATCCCCCCTTATGTATTATACATGGAGATCATATCCCCCCTTATGTATTATACATGGAGATCATATCCCCCCTTATGTATTATACATGGACATCATTTCCCCCTTATGTATTATACCTGGAGATCATATCCCCCCTTCTGTATTATACATGGAGATCATATCCCCCCTTATGTATTATACATGGTGATGATATCCCACCTTATGTATTATACATGGAGATCATATCCCCCTTATGTATTATACATGGAGATCATATCCCCCTTATGTATTATACATGGCGATCATATCCCCCTTATGTATTATACATGGAGATCATATCCCCCCTTATGTATTATACATGGTGATCATATCCCCCTTATGTATTATACATGGAGATCATATTGCCCCTTATGTATTATACATGGAGATCATATCCCCCCTTATGTATTATACATGGTGACCATATCCCCCTTATGTATTATACATGGAGATCATATCCCCCTTATGTATTATACATGGAGATCATATCCCCCCTTATGTATTATACATGGTGATCATATGCCCCTTATGTATTATACATGGAGATCATATTGCCCCTTATGTATTATACATGGAGATCATATCCCCCCTTATGTATTATACATGGAGATCATATTGCCCCTTATGTATTATACATGGTGATCATATCCCCCTTATGTATTATACATGGAGATCATATTGCCCCTTATGTATTATACACGGAGATCATATCCCCCTTATGTATTATACATGAAGATCATATCCCCCCTTATGTATTATACATGGAGATCATATCCCCCCCCCTTATGAATTATACATGGAGATCATATCCCCCTTATGTATTATACATGGAGATCATATCCCCCCTTATGTATTATACATGGTGATCATATCCCCCCTTATGTATTATACATGGACATCATATCCCCCTTTATGTATTATACCTGGAGATCATTTCCCCCCTTATGCATTATACATGGAGATCATATCCCCCTTATGTATTTTACATGGAGATCATATCCCCCTTATGTATTATACATGGTGATTATATCCCCCCTTATGTATTATACATGGAGATTATATCCCCCCTTATGTATTATACATGGAGATCATATTGCCCCTTATGTATTATACATGGTGATCATATCCCCCCTTATGTATTATACATGGAGATCATATCCCCCCCTTATGTATTATACATGGTGATCATATCCCCCCCATATCCCATGGAGAACAGCCCTTGACTCACTAGCGCCTTTAACCACATGCAACATCAGACCCCGACCGCTCCAGCCCTGGCAGACTCATCACACCAAAACCCTCAAACGACACAGTCGTGCCCTGGAGCGACTATGGTGCAAAACCAAATCCCAACAAGCCTTCACCCGCTACAAATCTGCCTTCCACACCTACACCTCCTCCCTCCATGCAGCCAAACAAGCCTACTTCCTGACTCTCATCAAGGCCCTCTCCTCCAATCCTCGCCGACTCTTCTCCACCTTCAACTCCCTACTCTCGCCACCCCCACCTCTACCCAGCACTTCACTCACTGCCCTTGAGATTGCCAATCACTTCAAAAACAAGATTGACACAATTCGCAAGGAAATCGCCGCAACTCACACGCCCTCTCAACCCGTCCCCTCTCACACAGCTACCCCCTCATCCCCCCTCCCCCTCGACATAACCCGCAGGGACTTCGTCGCTGCTCAAACTCCCTCCAACCCCGTTCCCCCTCACTCAGCTACCCCCTCTCCCACGGCCCCACCACTGCTCTGACCTCCACTTCCACCCCACCCTACATTCCTCATACTGAAGCTCCCCCAACACTCCGCACCTTTGACCTTACTACCATCAAGGAAGTCTCCAAGATCCTCTCTGATGCCCGCCTCACCACCTGCCCCCTCGACCCTATCCCCTCACAACTCCTACGACCTCCCTCCCCCTCCATCCTACGCTCCCTCACCCACATCTTCAATCTCTCCCTCTCCTCCGGCACTTTCCCCTCCCCTCTGAAACATGCACACATCACTCCCATACTTAAAAAGCCCTCCCTGGACCCCAATGACCCGAACAACCTCAGACCCATCTCCCTGCTCCCATTTACATCTAAACTCCTCGAGCGCCTAGTCTACACCCGCCTATGCTCTCACCTCAACGACAACAACCTCCTCGATCCCCCACAGTCCAGCTTCCGTCCCCTACACTCCACCGAAACTGCCTTACTCAAACTCCCCAATGACCTGCTAACCGCCAAAGCTAATGGTCACTATTCAGTGCTCCTACTCCTTGACCTCTCTGCGGCCTTCAACATAGTCGACCACCCCCTCCTCCTCAAAAAACTACACTCCCTCGGCCTCAGAGATTCTGCTCTCTCCTGGCTCTCATCCTACCTATCACAACGCTCTTTCAGCATTACCTATAATGCTACCACATCCCCCTCACTCTCCCTCTCTGTTGGGGTCCCTCAAGGCTCTGTCCTTGGGCCCCTTCTCTTCTCCATCTACACCTCCTCCCTTGGCCAACTCATACACTCTCACGGCTTCAACTACCACCTCTATTCCGACGACACACAAATCTATCTCTCAACCCCCCACCTCACCCCCTCGGTCTCCGCCCAAATCACACACCTACTGAGCGACATATCAGACTGGATGTCGCTCCACTTCCTTAAACTGAACCTATCCAAAACCGAGTTTCTTGTCTTCCCCCTAGCCCGGACACCACCCCCCATTGACTTCTCCATCACATCCAACAACGCCACCATCAAACCCGCCCCGCAGGACAGAGTACTTGGTGTCATTCTGGACTCCATCCTATCCTTCCAGCCCCAAGTCCAATCTTTAACAAACTCGTGCAGACTCCACCTCCGCAACATCGCCAAAATACGCACATTCCTAACCCCAGAAACCACTAAACAGCTCATCCACTCCCTCATCATATCACGACTCAACTCCTGCAACTCCCTCCTCACTGGCCTGCCTCGCCACTGGCTATCCCCGCTTCAGTCGATCCTGAATACAGCTGCCAGACTCATTCACCTTTCCAACTGCTCCGTTTCCGCCACCCCCCTTTGCCAATCCCTCCACTGGCTTCCGATTGTGCAACGGATCAAATTCAAAATCCTAACGCTGACATACAAAGCTGTCCACCATACTGCCCCGAACTACATCACTGACCTAATATCCAAGTACCGCCCAGCACGCACACTCTGCTCCTCACAAGACCTCCTTCTCTCTAGTTCCCTGGTCTCCTCTTCCCATACCCGCCTCCAGGATTTCTCCAGGGTGTCACCCATCCTCTGGAACTCCCTGCCCCAACCCATCAGATTATCACCTTCTCTCCTCTCCTTTAGGCGCACCCTGAAAACCCATCTCTTCAGGGAAGCCTACCCCACCCCCTGCTAACTTGCCGACCTCCTCCACTCTTCCTACCACTCCATCCCCCACAGCTATCTCCTCATGTGCCACCATCCCCTCCCTCCTAGATTGTAAGCTCGAAAGAGCAGGGCCCTCAATCCCCTCATGTTTTGCATTGTATTGGTATTGTTCTGTCACATGTTCTGTCCCCCTTTGTAATGTACAGCGCTGAGCGAACTATTGGTGCTTTATAAATACTGTATAATAATAATAATAATATCCCCCTTATGTATTATACATGGAGATCATATCCCCCCTTATGTATTATACATGGAGATCATATCCCCCCTTATGTATTATACATGGAGATCATATCCCCCCTTATGTATTATACATGGTGATTTGGGACTGGAAGGACAGATGGGAGTCTAGGATTACACCCAGTACCCTGGCATGAGGGGAGGGACTGATGATTTTGTTATTGATCTTGATGGAGAAGTCAGGGGAGGGGGCATGGGCTGGGGGGAATACTAAAAGCTCAGTTTTGGAAAGATTGAGTTTGAGGAAGTGGAGTGACATCCATGCCGATATGTCGCTTAGTAGGTTAGTAATGCAAGAGGAGACTGAAGGGGTGAGGTGAGGAGGAGACTGAAGGGGTGAGGTGAGGAGTACAAAGATAGATATGTGTGTCATCAGCATAGAGATGGTACCTAAAGCCATGGGAGTTTATCAAGTGACCAAGGGAGGAGGTGTAGATGGAGAAGAGAAGGGGCCCAAGGACAGAACCTTGAGGGACCCCTACAGAAAGAGGGAGTGGAGAGGAGGAGACAGAGTTATAGGTAATGCTGAAGGAGCGCTGCATTACGTAGGAGGAGAACCAGGAGAGAACAGAGTCTCGGAGACCAAGAGAGTGGAGTTTGTTGAGGAGGAGGGGATGGTTAACAGTATCAAAAGCCGCAGAGAGGTCAAGTAGTAAGCGTACGGAGTAGTGGCCATTGGTTGGGATGAGTATGGAGTAGTGGCCATTGGTTGGGATGAGTATGGAGTAGTGGCCATTGGTTGGGATGAGAATGGAGTAGTGGCCATTGGTTTGGATGAGTACGGAGTAGTGGCCATTGGTTGGGATGAGTACGGAGTAGTGGCCATTAGTTGGGATGAGAATGGAGTAGTGGCCATTTGTTGGGATTAGTATGGAGTAGTGGCAATTGGTTGGGATTAGTATGGAGTAGTGGCCATTGGTTGGGATTAGTATGGAGTAATGGCCATTGGTTGGGATGAGTACGGAGTAGTGGCCATTGGTTGGGAATAGTACGGAGTAGTGGCCATTGGTTGGAAGGAGTACGAAGCAGTAGCCATTGGTTGGGATTAGTATGGAGTAGTGGTCATTGGTTGGGATGAGTATGAAGTAGTGGCCATTGGTTGGGTAGAGTACGGAGTAGTGGCCATTGGTTGTGATTAGTATGGAGTAGTGGCCATTGGTTGGGATTAGTATGGAGTAGTGGCCATTGGTTGGGATGAGTACGGAGTAGTGACCATTGGTTGGGATGAGTACGGAGTAGTGACCATTGGTTGGGATAAGTAGGGAGTAGTGGCCATTAGTTAGGATGAGTACAGAGTAGTGGCCATTGGTTGGGATAAGTATGGAGTAGTGGCCATTGGTTAGGATGAGTTTGGAGTAGTGGCCATTGGTTGGGATGAGTACAGAGTAGTGACCATTGGTTGGGATGAGTGTGGAGTAGTGGCCATTGGTTAGGGTGAGTGTGGAGTAGTGGCCATTGGTTGGGATGAGTACGGAATAGTGGCCATTGGTTGGGATAAGTATGGAGTAGTGGCCATTGGTTAGGATGAGTTTGGAGTAGTGGCCATTGGTTGGGATGAGTACAGAGTAGTAGCCATTGGTTGGGATGAGTATGGAGTAATGGCCATTGGTTGGGATGAGTACGGAGTAGTGGCCATTGGTTGGGAATAGTACGGAGTAGTGGCCATTGGTTGGAAGGAGTACGAAGCAGTAGCCATTGGTTGGGATTAGTATGGAGTAGTGGTCATTGGTTGGAATGAGTATGAAGTAGTGGCCATTGGTTGGGATGAGTACGGAGCAGTAGCCATTGGTTGGGATGAGTACGGAGTAGTGGCCATTGGTTGGGATTAGTATGGAGTAGTGGCCATTGGTTGGGGTGAGTATGGAGTAGTGGCCATTGGTTAAGGTGAGTATGGAGTAGTGGCCATTGGTTGGGATGAGTATGGAGTAGCGGCCATTGGTCGGGATGAGTACGGAATAGTGGCCATTGGTTGGGATGAGTATGGAGTAGTGGCCATTGGTTAGGATGAGTATGGAGTAATGGCCATTGGTTGGGATGAGCACAGAGTAGTGGCCATTGGTTGGGATGAGTACGGAGTAGTGGCCATTGGTTGGGATGAGTACGGAGTAGTGGCCATTGGTTTTAACAGTTAGTAGATCATTAGTGAGTTTTAGTAGGGCAGTTTCAGTGGAGTGTAGTGAGCAAAAGCCAGACTGTGAAGGGTGAAGAAGGTTGTTGTCAGTGAGGTAGGAACTCAGGCGATTGTACACTAAGCGTTCTAAGAATTTAGAAGTAAATGGCAGCAGGGAGATGGGTCTTAAGTTGTTCATGTTGGTGGGGTCAAGGGAGGGCTTTTTAAGTATGGGAATGATGTGCGCATGCTTTAGAGGGGAGGGGAAGGCACCGTTAGAGAGGGAAAGATTGAAGATGCGAGTGAGGGAGCATAGGATGGAAGAAGAGGGTGACCGTAGTAGATGTGAGGGGACAGGACAGGACAGGCCATTGGTTGGGATGAGTATGGAGTAGTGGCCATTGGTCATGGTGAGTATGGAGTAGTGGCCATTGGTTGGGATGAGTACGGAGTAGCGGCCATTGGTCGGGATGAGTACGGAGTAGTGGCCATTGGTTGGGATTAGTATGGAGTAGTGGCCATTGGTTGGGATGAGTACGGAGTAGTGGCCATTGGTTGTGATTAGTACGGAGTAGCGGCCATTGGTTGGGATTAGTATGGAGTAGTGGCCATTGGTTGGGATGAGTACGGAGTAGTGACCATTGGTTGGGATGAGTACGGAGTAGTGGCCATTGGTTGGGATAAGTAGGGAGTAGTGGCCATTAGTTAGGATGAGTACAGAGTAGTGGCCATTGGTTGGGATTAGTATGGAGTAGTGGCCATTGGTTGGGATGAGTACAGAGTAGTGACCATTGGTTGGGATGAGTGTGGAGTAGTGGCCATTGGTTAGGGTGAGTGTGGAGTAGTGGCCATTGGTTGGGATGAGTACGGAATAGTGGCCATTGGTTGGGATGAGTATGGAGTAGTGGCCATTGGTTGGGATGAGTATGGAGTAATGGCCATTGGTTGGGATGAGTACAGATTAGTAGCAATTGGTTGGGATGAGTACGGAGTAGTGGCCATTGGTTGGGATGAGTTTGGAGTAGTGGCCATTGGTTTTAGCAGTTAGTAGATCATTAATGAGTTTTAGTAGGGCAGTTTCAGTGGAGTGTAGTGAGCGAAAGCCAGACTGTGAAGGGTGAAGAAGGTTGTTGTCAGTGAGGTAGGAACTCAGGCGATTGTACACTAAGCGTTCTAAGAATTTAGAAGTAAATGGCAGCAGGGAGATGGGTCTTAAGTTGTTCATGTTGGTGGGGTCCAGGGAGGGCTTTTTAAGTATGGGAATGATGTGCGCATGCTTTAGAGGGGAGGGGAAGGCACCGTTAGAGAGGGAAAGATTGAAGATGTGAGTGAGGAACATAGGATGGAAGAAGAGGGTGACCGTAGTAGATATGAGGGGACAGGATCTAGGGGGCAGGTAGTGAGACGGGCTTCTGAGAAAACCTTAGTGACCTCTTCAGTAGTAGCAAGGTCAGAAGAGGAAAGTGTTGAGGGAGGTTTAGTATAAGGTATGCTAAGTGGGATGAATGTCTCTGCAGTGGAGATGCCCCTACCAATTGCATCAATCTTGTTTTTGAAATGATTTGCAATCTCGTAAGCAGTGAGTGAGGTGGAGGTGCTGGGTGGAGGTGGAGAAAGTAGAGAGTTAAAAGTAGAGAAGAGACAACGAGGACTGGATGACAAGCAATTAATGAGTGACAAAGTAGGCTTGTTTGGCAGCATGGAGGGAGGAATTGTATGTTAAGAAAGCAGATTTATATCTGCTTGGTGAGATTTGGCTTTACGCCACAATCGCTCCAGCGCATGGCTATGTCTCTTAAGATTTCTGGTGTCATCAGTCTGCCAAGGTTGTAACGGTCGGGGCCTGATGCTTCACATTGTTAGAGGAGCAAGCGAGTCTAATGTGGATGAAAGTGAACTGTTATAGACAGCAGTGGCCAGGTCAGGGCAGGACAGGGGAGAGATTCTGTCATACAGTTGGTCAGTTGCAGAGTGGAAAGGAGCAGGGTTCAAGTTGTGAAGGTTTCTGCGGGTAATTGTTTGCTGCTTGGAGGAGATAGGTGTTTGAAGACAAGGAGACTGTGAAGGTGATAAGATTGTGATCAGAGAGAGGAAAGGGGGTGTTTGTGAGGTTGTAGGGAGTGCAAAGACGGGAAAAAACAAGGTCTAATGTATTCCCAACAGTGTGTGGAGGACTGTATCCATTGTGTTCAGACAAAAGATGAGGTTAGGTTGAAGAGCTGGGATGTAGCCGGGTTGTTGACATTAATGGGAATGTTAAAATCTCCGAGAATGATAGCGGGTATTTCCGAGGAGAGAAAGTAGGGTAGCCAGGCAGAGAAATCATCAAGAAAACGAGACACCGGTCCAGGAGGCCGATAGATCACTGCAATCCTCAGAGAAATGGGAGAAAACAGCCGGATGCAGTGAGTCTGGAAAGAAGAGAAGGATAGAGAGGGAGGACTTGAAAGGTGCTCAGTGGGGATAGAAGCAAACCAACTCCACCTCCTTTCCGACCACTGGACCTGGGTGAGTGGGTCCAGAGGAGGCCTCCATCGGAAAGTGCTGCGGGAGAAGCAGAATCTGCTGCTTGAAGCCAGGTTTCTGTAACTGCTAGTAGGTTAAGGGAGCGGCAGACAAAAAGGTCATGAACAGAGGTGAGCTTATTACAGACAGGGCGGGCATTCCAGAGTGCACATGAAAAAGGGAGGCTGGTTTTTAGGAGCACGGGACTGATATTAAATTGCGGCTATTCCTGGATGAAGAGTGTGAATCATTAACCACTACTCTCTGAATACGAGACCCCAAGGTTCAAAGTTAGTGGTGGACACTCAAGGTTCAGTATTAGTTATATACCCCAAGGTTTGGTGTTAGTTGTTGGACCCAAAGATTCAGTGTTATCAGTGGTGGTCCCCAAGGTTCAGTGTTATCAGTGGTAGTCCCCAAGGTTCAGTGTTATCAGTGGTAGTCCCCAAGGTTCAGTGTTGTTAGTGGTGGTCCCCAAGGTTCAGTGTTATCAGTGGTAGTCCCCAAGGTTCAGTGTTATCAGTGGTAGTCCCCAAGGTTCAGTGTTGTTAGTGGTGGTCCCCAAGGTTCAGTGTTATTAGTGGTGGTCCAAAAGGTTCAGTGTTGTCAGTGGTGGTCCCCAAGGTTCAGTGTTATTAGTGGTGTACTCCAAGGTTTGGGATACCCAGTCGAGAATCTCTCAAAACCAGATGTCTGCTGATTTTCCTTTTGGAGTTACATCTATGAGGACATACAGTCCATACACACCCAGCACAAGGCCGGGGTCACACTACCAGACGGTTCTCAGGGCTGCAGTTCCTCTGAGCTCCATAAGGTGGTGATCTCACTTCTACCCAGACAGGAAGTCTCTATGGAAGACAGGCAGTGCTGTCAGGGACAGACAGGAAGTTCCGGGTGAGAGGTGATTGGGGAGGAAGTAGAGAGGAGACATTGCTGGAAGTGGCAGCAGAGGAGGTAATAAGATCTTATTTCATATTTACACCCAGGAACCTCTCATCATGTCCGTCTTCTTCCTCCACCATCACGCCCATCCTCCTCCTCCACCGCCACGCCCATCCTCTTCCTTCATCGTCGTTCCTGTCCTTTACTTCCTCCATAGTCATGCCTGTCCTCTTCCTCCATCGTCACGCCCGCCCTCTTCCTCCATCTTCACGCCCGCCCTCTTCCTCCACCGTCACGCCCGTCCTCTTCCTCCACCTTCACGCCCGCCCTCTTCCTCCACCGTCATGCCCGTCCTCTTCCTCCACCGTCACGCCCGTCCTCTTCCTCCACCGTCACGCCCGTCCTCTTCCTCCACCGTCACGCCCGTCCTCTTCCTCCACCGTCACGTCCTTCCTCTTCCTCCACCGTCACGTCCTTCCTCTTCCTCCACCGTCACATCCGTCCTTTTCCTCCATAGTCACATCCATCCTCTTCCTCCATAGTCACTGTGACGTCTTTTATCTCCAGCAGATGATGATACACACATATATAGTGTGGGAACCCAGATTAACCCCTTCAGGGGCAGAACATTCTCCCACTTCTGGGGCCGGAACATTCTCCTCATTGTGGAGATGTCACCTTAGCAGTCTTCTGTGATGGGGATGGGATTTGGGTTCAGCTCGCAGTGTGTTCTCCGTGCGAACAAACGACTTTCCGTACTCTGGCTGATATCTGGGATCATGTTTGTGGATCTCATTTGTTCCCAATGCATTTTTATTATTTATAGTATTATTGAAGAACAACTCGAGTTTTATGCGGTTTTGTATGAGATCCATTTTTTAAAAAATATTTTTATTGGTGACAGTGGCGTGTCCTCTTCTGTTATATTGATCTGTGAGATGGAATATTGGTTCTTGGTTTTATAGTTTTATTATTATCAGTTACAATGTCATACGATCTATTATTGATCTGTGAGATGTGATCTTGGTTCATCATATGAATTTTTGTCATTTTCTTTTTTATATATTTCTGTATCAGTGCAAATTGGCTAAAGGACAGATGAAACAATAACAGGACTGCAGGGGGGGGCAAGAAACAGGATAAACCCTAATTTACATGTGCCAAGTGCTATTGGGGGAAGCTGATCTATTAACCCCTTATATCCCCATCCTATATTGTACAACCAACACAGTCCTAATAATTCTCCTCTATCCATCTACAGAGATCACATGACCACATCAATGAGGATGGAGGAGGACCGGAGTCACATGACTGAGAGGATACTAAATCTCACCCTGGAGATCATCTACCTGCTGACCGGAGAGGTGAGGAGGATTCTGGGAGGTCACATGACATCACTCTTATCTCTGTTAATAAAACACAGACCTGACCGGTGAGGTGAGGAGGATTCTGGGAGGTCACATGACATCACTCTCATCTCTATTAATAAAACACAGACCTGACCGGAGAGGTGGGGAGGATTCTGGGAGGTCACATGACATCACTTTCATCTCTATTAATAAAACACAGACCTGACCGGAGAGGTGAGGAGGATTCTGGGAGGTCACATGACATCACTCTCATCTCTATTAATAAAACACAGACCTGACCAGAGAGGTGGGGAGGATTCTGGGAGGTCACATGACATCACTCTCATCTCTATTAATAAAACACAGACCTGACCGGAGAGGTGAGGAGGATTCTGGGAGGTCACATGACATCACTCTCATCTCTATTAATAAAACACAGACCTGACCGGAGAGGTGGGGAGGATTCTGGGAGGTCACATGACATCACACAGACCTGACCGAAGAGGTGAGGAGGATTCTGGGAGTCTAACATGATGTTCCTATTGGTTCCTCAATACAGAGATTTCCTCTTCTGAAGTCAGGTGATCATATGACCATCACAGTGCCTTCATGTGACTCACTAAACCCTGAGAGACACAACATGCAGAAGATTCTAGAAATCACCAAGAAGATGATGGAGCTGCTGACAGGAGAGGTGAGAGGTGCCAGGAATTCTGGGACATTCTCCAGTAACAGACAAGGGATGTGTCTGGATGGTGACTGTATCATTGTGTGTTTCAGGTTCCTATAAGGTGTCAGGGTGTCACTGTCTATTTCTCCATGGAGGAGTGGGAGTATTTAGAAGGACACAAGGACCTCTACAAGGACGTCATGATGGACAATCAGCCGCCCCTCACATCACCGGGTAAGAGGAGACTTTATTGGAAAGGGGAGAGCAGTACGGAGGGTCCTCCTAGATCCCCCATCATCTGATAAACACATAGAAACAATGGATTCAGCTACTTCTGATCCGTGGAAGTACAAGTATCAGATCAGCGCTGCTGCTGATCTGTGGAAGTACAAGTATCAGATCAGCGCTGCTGCTGATCTGTGGAAGTACAAGTATCAGATCAGTTGATCTATGACACTTGGGTGGATCCCTCTTCTTCCAGCAGACTTATTGCTAAATGTCATCATAAATCTCTCCCTGATCCAGATGGAATCTTGATGGAAGTGAACGAACCCTCTCCTATCTAGTGATCATGTTTTTCAGAGTAGGGCCAGTCCCCATTGGTTCTTAGTCCTCTGACAAGGCGATGTAAATGTAGATGTGCTCTGGGAGGACCAAAGGCCCCTTGACTGAAGTGGGGAGGAGTCCCAGCTGGTTGGGACATCCACAGAGAACATCTGCTCCCTCCTATCTCCCTGATCCAGATGGAATATTGATGGAAGTGAACTAACCCTCTCCTATCTATTGATGATGCTTTTCTATTTTTCCAGGACCCGCCATGGAAAAACCCTCAAAGGATCGTTTCACTTTATCTCCAGGTTGTAAAATGGAAGATGAGGACATCCCAGGAGATTGTGCCGGAGAAAAGACAATGAGCTCCACTATGGATGGTGGACTTCCCAGTGTGGAGAGACCATGGGATCCCTCGGACTGTGAGCAACCTCATACTGGGTGGGATGATTCTGGAATTCGGGGGGATGAGAATTTTTCCTGTCCTAAATGTGGCGAAAGTTTTTACTTTGCACCAAACCTTTCTGTAGATCAGAGATCTCACACGGGTGAGAAGCCGTACTCCTGTTCTGCGTGCGGGAAATGTTTTTCTGAAAGGAGCAGCTTTACCAGACATCGGAGATTACACATGGACAAAAAGCCACATTCCTGCCCTGAGTGTGGAAAAGGTTATTCACATAAATCAGACCTCGTTATACACCAAAGATCTCACACGGGGGAGAAACCATATTCCTGCCCTGAGTGCGGGAAATGTTTTTCACAGAAGTTCATTCTTACCAGACATCAGAGGTCGCACATGGATGAGAAGCCGTATTCCTGTCCTGAGTGTGGAAAATGTTTTTCGTGGAAATCAAATCTTATTGAACATCAGATATGCCATACGCGGGAAAAGCTCTTTCCCTGCCCTGAGTGCGGAAAATGTTTTCCAAGGAAGTCAGCACTTGTCAGACATCAAAAATTTCATGCCGGGGACAGGCCATATTCCTGCCCAGAGTGCACAAAATGTTACTCACAGAAATCAGACCTAATTGTACATCAAAGATCTCACACGGGGGAGAAGCCGTATTGCTGCCCTGAGTGTGGGAAATGTTTTTCACTGAAGTCTTGTCTTACCAAACATCAGAGAACCCACACAACCCTCGAGGTGTCCCGAGTGCGGGAAATGTCTTTCATATGAATCATATGTTGCCGGACATCAGAGATCTCACACTGGGAAGAAGCACACCTTGATATACACCTCAGAAAACACGTGGCTGTGCGCTCCTCTGATCTTTACCATGGAAGAAACACTTTATAAGGAGATCAGAGATCACTAAAGACTTCAAAGTTGTGTCTGGCTTCCTCTGCTGGGAGAGAGAAGAGGGGGGGTCACTGCTGGTTGGGTCCCTCTAGCAGTGTAGTCTGATCTCCCCTGACCTTCAGCAGAAGCTTCCATGGAGGACATCAAAGTGAGAGAGAAGGAGGGGGGTCACTGCTAGTTGGGTCCCTCTAGCAGTGTAGTCTGATCTCCCCTGACCTTCAGCAGAAGCTTCCATGGAGGACATCATGGTGAGAGAGAAGCAGGGTGTAACGTACCTGGTGGTGGAGCCTGATGTGGAGACAGGGCGTCCTCTTACCACTCCCGTTCGGGACCCCTGATAGGGTAGACAGGAGGTATCGAGCTGGGAGGGGCCTGACAGGTCTGCGGTGACAGCTGGCAGCTGAAATACCCGGAAGACCAGGATGCAGGTGCAGCAGCAGAGAGGTGTAGCTGAGATGCAGATGGCCGTGGCAGCTGGTAGCCAGAGGTAGTTACAGGCAGGAGAGGTAGAATAGTCAGGCAGGCCGGGTCTGGATCAATCGGACGGATCAGGTACAGAGGAATAGGCAAGCGGATAGTCAAAGGGAAAGCCAGGTTGCTGCAGTCGGAGTTCAGTCGTAGTCAGAGTCAAGCAGGTAGATCACAGGAGTCAGGATACAGATACAGGACGCAGTAGACCAGAAGGCACCATTCTGTTTGTAGCAGGGGTTTAAATAGCCCGCCTGTGCACTCGGGTGCATGCAACCGTGTGCGTATGTGCACCGACACGGGCATCGGAAACCTGGCGTTGGCACACATGCGAAGTTCTTCCCTGACAGAGGGGGGGGGGGTTGGGTCCCTCTAGCCGTGTAGTCTGATCTCCCCTGACCTTCAGCAGAGGCTTCATAGGAAGACATCATGGTGAGAGAGAAGGGGGGGGGTCACTGCTGGTTGGGTCCCTCCTAGCAGTGTAGTCTGATCTCCCCTGACCTTCAACAGAAGCTTCCATGGAGGACATCATGGTGAGAGATAAGGTGGGGGGGTTACTGCTGGTTGGGTCCCTCTAGCAGTGTAGTCTGAGCTCCCCTGACCTTCCATGGTGGACATCATGGTGAGGGAGGAGCTAGCTGTTGCTTGTGGATGAAGAGAAGGGGAGATCAGACTACATGGCAGGACCGACCATTTCATTGCAGTAGTTATCAGCCTGACATTTTCAGATGCAACATTTCATATTTGCCTGATATAAATGTTAATATTTTAACACAGTTTTTAGTGTAAATTAAATGAAGTTTAAATATTGCCATTCATAAACTCATGATATTCTTTGTAAGTTGGTTGATAAAAGTCTTCCTTCAGATTTGTGTGATGAAATGTTCTTCTCCTTTATTCCTTCCTCTAACACTACAAGTACGGCCCATCCTGTAGGTTTTAGTCTCCATCTTAAGTCCATCAGTCCATAGCCCCATCTATCATTCCTCCCGTAATTCCCACCATCACCACCTCCAACCACAAGATCATCTTTCTTCCTCACTTTCACATCACATCTAACATAGAGAAACCCCCCTCCCCCCTCCATCTTTCCTATGTCCCGTGTTCCTCTAAACAAGAGGATCAGCATGAATACAAACAGCCCAGTCTTGGGAGGAGTCAAGCCGTGTTTCTGGAACACCAACTCCATTCTCATCACTGACACCAACAACATCTCCCATTCTGCTCGGCAAGTTGTTGGGCTTGGTTTGGTTTCTCAGTTGTTGGTTGACTCTGCCCCAACACTGTGTGTCTCTCTGCCCTTGTGCTGCATTTGTGTCTCTGCTAGGGATGAGGTTCAGATCGAACAAGGGTTCCCTGCCTGTTCTCCTATTAAATCAGTTCCTCTGAACTCCACAAAGTGGTGATCTCACTTCTTCACAGACAGGAAGTCTGTATGGAAGACAGGAAATGATGTCAAGTATAGCCAGGAAGTGATGTCAGGTATAAATAAGAAGTCCCATGTAAGAGGGAACTCGGGAGGAAGTAGAGAGGAGACATTGCTGGAAATGGCAGCAGAGGAGGTAATAAGATCTTATTTTATATGTACACCCAGTAATCCATCGTCATGTCCATCCTCTTCCTCCATTGTCACGTCTGTCCTCTTCCTCCATTGTCACATCTGTCTTCTTCCTCCATCGTCATGTCCGTCCTCTTCCTCCATCGTCACATCTGTCCTCTTCCTCCATCATCACGTCCGTCCTCTTCCTCCATCGTCATGTCCGTGCTCTTCCTCCATCGTCACGTCTGTCCTCTTCCTCCATCGTCGTGTCTGTCCTCCTCCTCCATTATTATGTCCATCCTCCTCCATAGTCAGTTTCCTACAGATAGATTTTTTTTTCCCCCTCTTTATTCCTAATCATAGCTCATAAAAACCTTCTTTTATTTCTACGTGAATAAAGGGAGCATTTGGGTTCCCATCACATTTCGGGAATGGGGGATTTCCATTGCCGGTCAGCCCCAGACTGCAACTGAATCAAACCAGGAGCACTGCTTCGATCATAGCACGGTTCGATAAGCTATTAGTAAACTTTCGAGCAGTAGAGACATTGACTAACGGCATGTTTATAGATACAGGCAGCACTCATAGAAAAAGTCTGTACTGGGTACCACCAGACGCAAGCTGAAGGTTCTGAGGGTTACAAAAAAGCTGCTTAATGCTTTGTAATCATCTGCTCTGTACATAGATCACCAAGGAGGTAATGGTGACCGCTTGTCCTCCTCTGGAGAATGCTTTCTCCCAAGTAAGACCTAGCCTTCCCTCTAGGCATCTTCCTGCAGAGGTTGAAGAACACCACAGATGCATCCCCTGCCTGGCCAGAGAAAATGACCCTCATGGTGGAAGTGCTTGGAACCACCCTAGCTGCTTTGCTGGGTACAAATGAGACATTCCAAAACTAGGTTCAGGCTGCCTGTCCTTGCAGGCGGGCCCCTTTAACAAAGCTTCTTCCTGAGGTTGTATTCCCATTCTTGTTGTCACTCCCACTGAACTGATGTAAAGCCTTGTCCTCGGAGCTGCTGAGATACTTTAGTTGTGATGAAAGCATCTGGAACCTCCCTTACTGCTTTGCTGGGCACAAATGAGACCTTCCAAAACAAGGTTCAGGCTGCCTGTCCTTGCAGGTGGGCCCCTTTAACAAAGCTTCTTCCTGAGGTTGAATTCCCATTCCTGTTGTCACTCCCACTGAACTGATGTAAAGCCTTGTCCTCGGAGCTGCTGAGATACTTTAGTTGTGATGGAAGCATCTGGAACTACCCTGACTGCTTTGCTGGGCACAAATGAGACCTTCCAAAACTAGGTTCAGGCTGGCTGTCCTTGCAGGCGGGCCCTTTTAACAAAGCTTTTTCCTGAGGTTGCATTCCCATTCCTGTTGTCACTCCCACTGAACTGATGTAAAGCCTTGTCTTCGGAGCTGCTGAAATACTTTAGTTGTGATGGAAGCATCTGGAACCACCCTGACTGCTTTGGTGGGAACAAGCGAGACCTCCCATAATTAGTTTCATGCTGCCTACCCTTGCAGGTGCTCCCCTTTATTGAGTCTCCTTGGCAGTCTTGCATCACCATTCCTGCTGTCACTCCCACTGTACCAGATCTAAAGCCTTGCCATGTGAGCTACTCAAATACTAGAGTTGCAGCACTCTGGATTTGTCCCCCTCCTCAATGCCCCAGAATCAGGTGTCTGGTCAATGTGGGAATTGCAGGCATCATCATGGGGCACCCAGCAGTCCTTTGAAGTTCCACCTTCTCATATTGGCCTGCTGCCTTGCACCCTAGACATTGGCTACCTCATGCTACCATATAGGGGGTCTGTGGTCTCTTCCATCCTTTCCTCTCTGCTGGGCTTCTTTGCATCCATTCCCCAGAGGCTCCCATCTCTAAAGGAGAGGGTGTGATTCCCCATTCCTTCTGTACTCGGGTATGGGGCTCTTCTGGCTACTCTGCTGCAGATGAACTGAGTATTGCTGGATATATCTGATAAGGACAGTTCCACCACTGCCCAAGTCTTCTTTGGATGAATGGGGACATCACATGGGTTTCAAAGTCACTATGGGAAGGTTTTTGCAAGTAAATATCTCATAAGCAGTGGCACAAAGTAACATATTAGAGACTAATTATGACTCAATCTTGCTGCAGAATCAAAATCCCTCCACTCATCCCGATCGGGAATATATTTCTGTCCCCCTTGGTGGGAGTGGAGGTGACCCCTCTATGAGGACATACAGTCCATACACACCCAGCACAAGGCCGGGGTCACACTACCAGACTTTTCTTGTAATTAGTGGTGTACCTCAAGGTTCCATGTTACTAATGGGGTACCGCAAGGATCAGTGTTGTTAGTGGTGTACCCCAAGGTTCAGTGTTATTAGTGGTGTACCCCAAGGTTCAGTGTTATTTGTGGTGTACCCAAAGTTTGGTGTTGGTGAACCCCAAGGTTCAATGTTATAAGTGGTCTACCTCAAGGTTCAGTGTTATTAGAGGTGAACCCCAAGGTTCAATGTTATAAGTGGTCTACCTCAAGGTTCTGTGTAATTAGTGGTGAACCCCAAGGTTCAATGTCATCAGTGGTGTACCCCAAAGTTCAGTGTCATCAGTGGTGTACCTCAAGGTTCTGTGTTAGTGGTGAACCCCAAGCTCCAGTGTTATTAGAGGTGAACCTCCAGGTTCAATGTTATCAGTGGGGTACCTCAAGGTTCCATGTTAGTGGTGAACCCCAAGGTTCAGTGTTATTGGTGTACCCCAAGGTTCAGTTTTATTAGTGGTGTACCCAAAAATTCTGTGTTATTAGTGATGAACCCCAAGGTTTAGTTTTATTAGTGGGGTACATCAAGGTTCCATATTAATGGGTGTACCCCAAGGTTCAGTTTTATTGTTGGTGTACCCCAAGGTTCAGTGTTATTGGTGTACCCTAAGGATCAGGGTGTACGCCAAGGCTCAGTATTGTTAGTGGAGAACCCCAAGGCTCAGTGTTATTAGTGGGGTACCCGAAGGCTCAGTGTTTTTAGTGGTGAACCCCAAGGCTCAGTGTTAGTGGTGAACCCCAGGGTTCAGTGTTATTAGTGGGGTACCCCAAGCCTCAGTGTTATTAGTGGTGAACCCCAAGGCTCAGTGTTATTAGTGGGGTACTCCAAGGTTCAGTGTTATTAGTGGGGTACTCGAAGGCTCAGTGTTATTAGTGATGTACCCCAAGGCTCAGTGTTATTAGTGGTGAACCCCAAGGCTCAGTGTTATTAGTGGTGTACCCCAAGGCTCAGTGTTATTAGTGGGGGACCCCAAGGTTCAGTGTTTTTAGTGGTGGTTCGGGATACCTGGTAAAGAACCCTTCAAAACCGTGTGCCTGCTGAGTTTCTTAGGGGAGTAGCATCTATATGAATATACGGTCCATACACACCCAGCACATGGCCGGGGTCATGCTACGAGATGTTTCTCGGGGCGGCAGTACCTCTGAGATCCATGTGGTGGGTAATCTCACTTCTACCCAGACAGGAAGTCGCTATGAGAGGCAGGAAGTGATGTCAGGGACAGACAGGAAGTGATGTCAGGTATAAATAAGACGGTTCCCGTGAATGGCTCTTTGGAGGAAGTAGAGAGAAGGCATTGCAGGGACTGGCAGCAGAGGAGGTAAAAAAGATTTTATTTTCTATTTACACCCAGTAACTCCCTGTCATGTCCGTCCTCTTCTTCCATCGTCATGTCCGTCCTTTTCCTCCATAGTCATGTCCGTCCTCTTCCTCCACCGTCATATCCGTCCTCTTCCTCTATCGTCACGTCCATCCGTCCTCTCCTCCATCGTCACGTCCGTCCTCTTCCTCCACCATCACGCCCGTCCTCTTCCTCCACCATCACGCCCGTCCTCTTCCTCCACCGTCACGCTCTTCCTCCACTGTCACGCCTGTCCTCTTCCTCCACCGTCACACCTGTCCTCTTCCTCCACCGTCACATCCGTCCTCTCCCTCCATCGTCACGCCCGTCCTCTTCCTCCACCATCACGTCTGTCCTCTTCCTCCATAGTCACTGTGGCATCTTTTAACAGAAGCTGCTACATACAATTCCTACTTAATGTGATTAATGCCCAGTTCCTTTTATATAACATGGTGTGAGGGGTGTCCTCATCCTGCCTGTGAAGGGGCGCACCTCTGCGATGTACAGAACGCGCTGCAGGACAAAAAGTTTTTAAAATTGTCAGCAAATGACATTTCAACGCCAGCTTCCTTTTTTTTTTAAAGTGTTACCTCAAGGAAAGTAAATAAATAATAAATGCCTGAGGTCCCCCTAAAAACCAATACCAGACCCTTACACTGAGAATGCAGCCGGCTAGGAAGGCGAAGAAAACATGCGCCCTGACAAACCTGGCCCCGTGTTGATGAGGACAGAGAGCCAGTGGTTGTGGGGGACTGCAGATCCCCCCCACACATGAACGATTATGAAATACATAGTGACAAATCCTTTATTAAAAGAAAAAAAAAGAAAAATCCCCAAAAATGTCCCAGTTTGTAACTTCATCCTCAATCTCGATGCACACCAACTCACCGAAAGCAACAACCCAGCACACACGGCTGATCCTGATGGTGCCGCTAGCCAAATGACAGCTCCCCGCCAGCTATATTATGGAAAGGGCAGAGATAATGGTGACATCACTAACCAGATATGGCCTGTGATGTCACTGCTATCCCCAACCTTTTTCTTACACAGCTAGTTTCTAGGGACACAGCGGCGGGGGCAAGCACCCGTAGCTCCCTTGGGAGCCAATGACAGTCAAAGCTGTAATATATATATGTAGCACCCTTCTAGTCGGCAAGGGGGAGCTAGACTCCATTTGTTAGTTACGGCTGAGTAGAGGTCTGGGCGTGATAGCTAGCAGGGGTCAAATTGTGATCAGAGCTGAGAGGCTCTGGAATTTCCCCCTGCTCTAGGACTTTGGAGAAAGTTCTAGAAGCAGTGGTTGGATCTGAGTACTGACTAGTGTGTGCTCCCCAACAGGAGGCTTGGCAAGGGGCCAGGACAGCCTTTAAGAGTAACCAAGGGGGGTTGTGGTTGGAGAGAAGTTGAGGATGTGAGTGATACTGTCTCCTTTGTAAATTGTGTTTTTGTATATGTGGTTTATTGCCTCTGTAGGGCCTACCGCTGAGGGAGTAAAGTGGGTAGCAGGGCGCATCGGTGGACGATGCTGTGGAAGTATGGCAGCCAATGATGGATGATGTATAGGAAAACCGGTACTGAGCAGCACTTCTAAAGAGTGGAAGCAAACTCTGTGCAGAAGAAGATGAAACAGGAAGGCGCTTCTAAGTGCAGTATTCCAGGTCAACTTTTAATAAAAGCGGTTAAAAACACTTACAATGTAGTAGTATAAACAGGCTCTAATGTAATCCGTTAATGGCAGGGCTCTGTCCTCTAAGTGATGGAGCCGCTTTGCCAGCCAGCAGCTGCAAGGGGAGCTTGAGAAGAGGAGTTAAATATGGCGGCAGCTCTATCCAGACCGCTGGAACACACGCTGTCCACTGACCGGAAGTGACATGCGCATGAAGCGGTGACGCGTTTCAGAGCATGCGCAGAGCTCCTTCTTGAAGACCGATCCAACGTAGACTTAGGGCCCCAGTGCCAGCCACCATTAGACATTCCACCCAGGAAAGAATCTTTGTGATGGACTCCAAAGTAGGGAGAGGTTTTCTGCCACCATCTTGGGTACATTCCTGCCTAAAGAGACAACATTACCCCTTTCTCAGAACCCCCCGAGATTTTTGTTTTTTGGAGAGTAACCAAGGGGGGTTGTGGTTGGAGAGAAGTTGAGGATGTGAGTGATACTGTCTCCTTTGTAAGTTGTGTTTTTGTATATGTGGTTTATTGCCTCTGTAGGGCCTACCCCTGAGGGAGTAAAGTGGGTAGCAGGGCACATCGGTGGACGATGCTGTGGAAGTATGGCAGCCAATGATGGATGATGTATAGGAAAACCGGTACTGAGCAGCACTTCTAAAGAGCGGAAGTAAACTCTGTGCAGAAGAAGATTAAACAGGAAGGCGCTTCTAAGTGCAGTTAAAAACACTTACAATGTGGTAGCATAAACAGGCTCTAATGTAATCCGTCAATGGCAGGGCTCTGTCCTCTAAGCGATGGAGCCGCTGTGCCAGCCAGCAGCTGCAAGGGGAGCTTGAGAAGAGGAGTTAAAGATGGCGGCAGCTCTGTCCGGACCGCTGGAGCACACGCTGTCCACTGACCGGAAGTGACATGTGCATGAAGCAGTGATGCGTTTCAGAGCATGCGCAGAGCTCCTTCTTCAAGACCGATCCAACGTAGACTTAGGGCCCCAGTGCCAGCCACCATTAGACATTCCACCCAGGAAAGAATCTTTGTGATGGACTCCAAAGTAGGGAGAGGTTTTCTGCCACCATATTGGGTACATTCCTGCCTAAAGAGACAACATTACCCCTTTCTCAGAACCCCCCGAGATTTTTGTTTTGGAGAGTCTCCCCTTTCTTGTTGGGATTACAAAACTCTAAGAGGAGTGCTCCAACGTAGACTTAGGGCCGCAACGCCAGCCACCAACAGACATTTACCAGTGGCCAATGGGATAGTGGCTCAGTAGGGACCGTGTGTTTTAGCCCTGTGTGTATATCTCCCATGGTTAGGGTACCCCTTAAGTCAAGACTTAGGAGGTCAAAACTTTGCCCTTGAACCAGGTTGTGGTGTATTCAGCATACGTGATTCTAAAACTGTCTCCTTTGTAAGTTGTGTTTTTGTATATGTGGTGTATTGCCTCTGTAGGACGTACCCCTGAAGGAGTAAAGTGGGCAGCAGGGTGCGTTGATGGACGATGCTGCGGAAGTATGGCAGCCAATGATGGATGGTGTGTAGGGCTTACCCCTGAGGGAGCTGCTGTTTTCCTTGGGTTCCCAGTGCCCATGTCTCTGAAAGAAGCACCACTCTCCCCGACACTCTTGTGGCTTTCAATGGGCTTTAATGAACAGGCGAAAAAACCCGAGCAAAACAACCACCTATGATAATGCAACTCAATAGAGCATGTGAAGCAGCACACAATTGTAACAAGACAGGCAATATGCAAATCTGTTTTTAAGAACAGCAAACTATCTAGGGCTAGGGGTGTCAAACTGGCGGCCTTTCAGCTGTTGCGAAACTACAAGTCCCATCATTCCTCTGCCTTTGGGAGTCATACTTGTAACTGTCAACCTTGCAATGCCTCATGGGACTTATAGTTTGGCAACAGCTGGAGGGCTGCCAGTTTGACACCCGTGATTCTAGGCGATCAAACTGAGAGTTAAAGAAGCATTATCTAACCACTGGCTGGTCGGTCTACGAACACTTAGTTCTCTCTTTGGATCTCTCACATGAGAGTATTTATAATCCAGTGGAAAAAAGTAAAGGGTGCAAGGCTTCTCCACAGACAGCAACTTTAACCAGCAATGAAGAAACAATAGCAGGGTCAATATTAAACAAGGGCCAGAGGGCCTCTCACCAATTCCAATGGTCCTTATGCATCTTCTTGAAACCTGGCCAGGGGTTATGGTGCATGCACAGAACTTTTCCCTCAACCCAGAATTATATGAAACTGCAATCTTCTCCTTCCTTCCAAATATCATCATCATCATCCCAATATTCCACAACCAATACCAATCCAGATAATTGGCTGTTATCAATGTTATCTGTCTACAGGTAAACCTTCATAGATGACGGCACCAATGAGGATGGAGGAGGACCAGAGTCACATGACTGAGAAGATACTAAACCTCACCCTAGAGATCATCTACCTGCTGACCGGAGAGGTGAGGAGGATTCTGGGAGGTCATATGACATCACTCTCATCTCTATTAATAAAACACACACCTGTCCGGAGAGGTGAGGAGGATTCTGGGAGGTCACATGATGTCACTCTCATCTCTATTAATAAAACACGGACCTGACCGGAGAGGTGAGGAGGATTCTGGGAGGTCACATGACGTCACTCTCATCTCTATTAATAAAACACGGACTCTGGGAGGTCACATGACGTCACTCTCATCTCTATTAATAAAAAACAGACCTGACCGGAGAGGTGAGGAGGATTCTGGGAGGTCACATAACATCACTCTCATCTATATTAATAAAACACAGACCTGACCGGAGAGGTGAGGAGGATTCTGGGAGGTCACATGACGTCACTCTCATCTTTATTAATAAAACACAGACCTGACCGGAGAGTTGAGGAGGATTCTGGGAGGTCACATAACATCACTCTCATCTCTATTAATAAAACACAGACCTGACCGGAGAGGTGAGGAGGATTCTGGGAGGTCACATGACATCACTCTCATCTCTATTAATAAAACAGACCTGACCGGAGAGGTGAGGAGGATTTTGGGAGGTCACATGACATCACTCTCATCTCTAGTAATAAAACAGACCTGACCGGAGAGGTGAGGAGGATTCTGGGAGGTCACATGACATCACTCTCATCTCTAGTAATAAAACACAGACCTGACCGGAGAGGTGAGGAGGATTCTGGGAATAGGATACAACCTTACTGTTAGTGTTTTCTTACAGAGTTGTACTCACACAAAATCTGGTGACCATGTAACCATCACAGTGCCTCCACCTCACTCCTTGACACCTGAGAAACACATCAACAAGAAGATTCTAGAAGTCACCAAGAAGATGATGGAGCTGCTGACAGGAGAGGTGAGCGGTGCCGGGAATTCTGGGACATTCTCCAGTAACAGACAAGGGATGTGTCTGGATGGTGACTGTATCATTGTGTGTGTCAGGTTCCTATAAGGTGTCAGGGTGTCGCTGTCTATTTCTCCATGGAGGAGTGGGAGTATTTAGAAGGACACAAGGACCTCTACAAGGACGTCATGATGGACAATCAGCCGCCCCTCACATCACCGGGTAAGAGGAGACTTTATTGGAAAGGAGAGAGCAGTACGGAGGTTCCACCTAGATCCCCCATCATCTGATAAACACATAGAAGCAATGGATTCAGTCAGTGTGTGTGTTTCCTACAGATGGATCCAGTCATGGGAACCCACCAGAGAGATGTCCCCATCCTCTGTATTCCCGGGATTCCACACAGGAAAGTCACACCATCCCACACCTTCATCAGGTAGATGAATCTAGTCATGGGAACCCACCAGAGAGATGTCCCCATCCTCTGTATTCCCGGGATTCTACACAGGAAGGTCACACCATCCCCCACCATCAGGTAGATGAGGAACAATTATTGGTAGTTCTGATTTATACGTGAGGATGTTTGTTTCAGTATTTTTTTCTTATATATTTAGAGTGGAAACCTCAGAGATTATAATTTTGTTGTAAAAAAAGAGTATAAAGAGGAGAACAATGAGTATAGTGTGATGAAGGAGCTTTCTGAAGGACACAAGAATCTCTTCAAGGACATTATGATGGAACCACCTAATAAGAGAAACCCACCAGAGAGATGTCACCATCCTCTGTATTCCTGGGATTCCACACAGGAAGGTCACACCATCCCTCACCATGATCAGGTAGAAACTGAACAATCTCTGGTAGTTATGATTTGATACATAAACATGTTTGTTGCAATAATTAATTATTTTTCTATATTCAGAGTGGAATTCTAGGGGATTATAATATTGTTATTATCGAAGATTATAAAGAGGAGGATGGGGAGTATGGTGTGATGAAGGAGTTTTCAGATGTACGCAAGGATATTATGGAGCCACCTAATACCAGGAACCCACCAGAGAGATGTCCTCGTCCTCTGTATTCCCGGGATTCCAAACAGGAGGGAATCATCATCCCTCATCATCATCAGGTAGGTGGAGTTGAGGGTCGGAAGCATAAAGTGATGGAACACTCTGATATGTGGAGACGATGTGTGGACTCTACAAGATGAGATTTTCTGCCATTCTGTTGGTTTAGGGTGAAGATCTGATGAAGATGAAAGTTGAGGGTGAAGTAGAAGAGACGTATGTGAGGGATGATCAGCAATATACGGAGGAGGCTGGAATGAGGAGGACTTTCATAGAGGAGGACACTCCTACAGAGATCAGCAGAGGTGACCAGAATATATTCTTCTCTTATCTCTGCTCTGTTACCGCCCCCCCCCCCCCCAGCCTCCATTGATTCCTGATCCTCTGACAAGGCGATGTAAATGTAGAAGTGATCTGGGAGGACCAAAGGCTCTTTGAAGAGGGGAAGAGTCCCAGCTGGTTGGGACATCCACAGAGAACATCTGCTCCCTCCTATCTCCCTGATCCAGATGGAATCTTGATGGAAGTGAACTAACCCTCTCCTATCTATTGATGATGTTTTTCTATTTTTCCAGGACCTGCCATGGAGAAACCCTCAAAGGATCGTCTCACTTTATCTCCAGGTTGTAAAATGGAAGATGAGGACATCCCAGGAGATTGTGCCGGAGAAAAGACAATGAGCTCCACTATGGATGGTGGACTTCCCAGTGTGGAGAGACCATGGGATCCCTCTGACTCTGAGCAACCTCATGTTCTGTGGGATGGTGCCGGAATTCAGGGGGAGAAGATATTTTCCTCTTCTGAGTGTGGGAAAAGTTTTAGCTCACAGCAAAGTCTCCTTGTGTATCAGAGATCCCACATGGAGGAGAAACCATTTTCTTTTCCTCAGTGCAAGATATATTTTTCACAGGCCCATCTTTCAAGACATCAGACATCTCACATGGACGAAAAGCCATATCTCTGCCCTGAGTGCGGGAAATGTTATCAACAGAAATCAGAACTTGTTATACATGAAAGATCTCACACAGGGGAAAGGCCGTATTCCTGCCTTAAGTGTGGGAAATGTTATTCACGGAAAACAGATCTTGTTAGACATCAGAGATCTCACACAGGAGAGAAGCCTCATTCCTGTCCTGAGTGCGGGAAATGTTTTCCTTACAAATCCGATCTTGTTAGGCATCAGAGATCTCACTCAGGAGAAAAGCCATATTCCTGCCCCGAGTGCGGAAAATGTTTTACATCAAAATCAGATCTTGGTAGACATCAAAGATGTCACACAGGAGAGAAGCCGTATTCCTGCCCCGAGTGTGGAAAATGTTTTTCACAGAGCCCCATTCTTACCAGACATCTTAGATTGCACACAGGGGAGAAGCCGTTTTCCTGCCCTGATTGTGGAAAAGGTTTCTCACAAAAGTGTTATCTTACCAAACATCAGAGATCCCACACAACCCTCGAGGTGTATTAGTGTCCTGAGTGTGGGAAATGTCTTCTATATGGATGATATGTTGCCGTACATCAGAGATCTCACACTGGGAAGAAGCACACCTTGATATACACCTCAGAAAACACGTGGCTGAGCGCTCCTCTGATCTTTATCATGGAAGAAACACTTTATAAGGAGATCAGAGATCACTAAAGACTTCAAAGTTGTGTCTGGCTTCCTCTGCTAGGAGAGAGAAAGGGGGGGGGGGTGTCACTGCTGGTTGGGTCCCTCTAGCAGTGAAGTCTGATCTCCCCTGACCTTCAGCAGAATCTTCCATGGAGGACATGATGGTGAGAGAGAAGGGGGGGGGGGGGGTACTGCTGATTGGGACCCTCTAGCTGAGTAGTCTGATCTCCCCTGACGTTCAGCAGAAGCTTCCATGGAGGACATCATGGTGAGAGAGGAGCTAGATCTTGCTTGTAGATGAAGAGAAGATCAGACTATATGACATGGACTTACAATTTTATATTTACATGGTCAAAATGCAAATATATTAACACATTTTTTAGTGTCAAACAAATGAAAATTAAAAATCTGCTTTCAGAAATGTTCTTCTCCTTTATTCCTTTCTCTAACACTACAAGTACGGCTCATCCTGTAGGTTTTAGTCTCCATCTTGTGTCTTAGTAGTTTGGTGTTCCCAGCTTGTCCTTGTTGGAACAGCGGACTCTTCCCCTTCTCATAAACCTCAGGACGTCTATAGTATACTCCAATGATAAGTCCATCAGTCCATAGACCCATCTATCATTCCACCCATAATTCCTCCTCTGCACCATCACCACCTCCAACCACAAGATCATCTTTCTTCTTCACTTTCACATCACATCTAAGAGAGAGAAACCCCCCCCCATCTTTTCTATGTCCCATGTCCCTCTAAACAAGAAGATCAGCATGAATACCAACAGCCCAGTCTTGGGAGGAGCCAAGCTGTGTTCCTGGAACACCAACTCCATTCTCATCACTAAAGCCATCAACATCTCCCATTCTGCTCGGCAGGTTGCTCACTCGGTTACTAGTTGACTTTTCCTCAACTTTGTGTGTCTCTGTCCTGATTTTGACGTTGTGTGTGTATCTTCACATATGAGTTGCACCCATGTGCCCTCAAAGAGCTGAGTTCTGTTATTTCAAATTTTTACAGACACTTTAAATACTGTTTCGGTACCACTACAGAAGGCCAATGTGGTGCTTATAATTAAAAAGGGATCAAATTCTTTACCCAGTAACTACAAGCCAGTTAGTATAACATCTATAGTTGGGAAGATACTGGAGAGTTTAATAAAAGATCTCATGATGTCTGTAGTATACTCCAATGATCAGTCCGTAGACCCATCTACCATTCCACCCGTAATTCCTCCTCCTCACCATCACCTTGTTGGAACATCCGACTCTCCCCCTTCTCATAGACCTCAGGACGTCTGTAGTATACTCCAATGATAAGTCCATCAGTCCATAGACCCATCTATCATTCCACCCGTAATTCCTCCTCCTCACCATCACCTTGTTGGAACATCTGACTCTCCCCCTTCTCATAGACCTCAGGACGTCTGTAGTATACTCCAATGATAAGTCCATCAGTCCATAGACCCATCTATCATTCCTCCCGTAATTCCTCTGCACTATCACCACCTCCAACCACAAGGTCATCTTTCTTCCTCACTTTCACATCACATCTAACATAGAGAAACCTCCCTCCATCTTTTCTATGTCTTGGGTCCCTCTAAAGAAGAGGATCAGTAGGAATACAAACAGCCCAGTCTTGGGAGGAACCAAGCCGTGTTTCTGGAACCCCAACTCCATTCTCATCACTGAGAACATCACCATCTTCCATTCTGCTCGGCAGGTTGCTCACTCGGTTACTAGTTGACTCTGACTCGAATTTGTATGTCTCTGTCCTGATTTTAAGGATTTGCCTCTGACCTAGCAGTGTGGGTGTGTGTCTGACCAGACGTTGTGTGTGTGTCTTCACATATGAGTTGCACCCATGTGTCCTCAAAGAGCTGAGTTCTGTTGTTTCAAACTCATTATTTCTAATTTTTCAAGACTCTTTCATTACTGGCTCAGTACCCATACACAAGGCCAATGTGGTGCCTATATTCAAAAAGGGATCAAATTCTTTACCAAGTAACTACAAGCCGGTTAGTATAACTTCTATAGGTGGGAAGATACTGAAGAGTTTAATAAAAGACCTCAGGACGTCTGTAGTATACTCCAATGATAAGGCCATCAGTCCACAGACCCATCTATCATTCCTCCCCCCCCCCTTATTTCAAACTCATTATTTCCTCACTTTCAGATCACATCTAACAGAGAAACCCCCCCTCCATCTTTCTATGTCCCGTGACCAACTCCATTCTCATCACTTAAACCACTAACATCACCCATTCTGCTCAACGGGTTGCTTGCTCGGTTACTAGCTGATTCTTGACACGGTGTGTCTCCCTATCCTGAGATTATGTGTGTGTCTTTGACCACATGACTTAAACCCATGTGTCCTCAAAGAGTTGAGTTCTGTTTTTTTTTAAAACTTCCTGTTTCTAATTTTTAGAGATTCTTTAATGATTGGCTTGGTACCACTACGCAAGGGATCAAAGTCTTTACCAAGTAACTACAGACCACTTAGTTTTACTTCTATAGTCGGGAAGATGCTTGCAGGTTTCTGATTTTTGTAGAGCAAATTAATTGGTTATATTGCAACATAATTTGTACTGAACTATTATGTTTCAAAAGGATGTAGAGATGTCCTTATTAACACCTTCCTGCCCGGCCTATAGCAGATTGACTGCCAGGCTTTACACTCGCCGTTGTGACTGGGCGTCATATGACGTCCTGTCAAAATGAGCAGCTCACGCGGCCGAGGGGCTGCTCAGCAGCGTGATCTGTCACCGGCTGTGTCCATGTGATGGTCTGGGGCTTCTTTGCAGCTTCAAGACGTGGATGGCTAGCCATAATTAATGGAACCGTGAATTCTGAGCTCTACCAGTTGAGTACTGTCCGTGATACTTTTTTTATTTGCAATAACATACAGTTTTGAGGACAAGCTTTCGGGGTATGTCCCCTTCTTCAAAGTCCAAGCAGAACTATTACAAATCACAAAGTTTAAGCAGAATGTTAGAAGGGATGAAAAAAAAAAAAGAGAGGCTAGAGATAAGATACAGCAAAAGCGAGGGGGGGGGGGGATACTACACTCACACAGAATTATCATTCTTAGTTCAAACGTTTTTCTTTCCTGAATGGATTTGAATCTTCCTTTCAGAACTAAAACATTGAGGTCTCCCATTGTGTGGCCTGGTTGTGCGAAATGGTGTCCTACAGGTATGCAGAGATCATCTTCTTTATGTTCCTTGATGGTATGTCTGTGCAAATTCATCCTTGTTTGCAACTTCTGTCCTGTTTCGCCAACATAAGATCCTTTGTTACATTTTCTGCACTGGATAAGGTACACATTACTGGAGGTGCAGCTCTATGATCCGGAGATATTGAAGATCCCTTTTGAGTGTCTGACACTTTTTGGTGGATTGATTTGGTTGCACAGTTTGCAGCGTTTTTTATTGCAGGGTTTGATTCCATTATTTGTGACATCTTGATCAGAAGGAAGTTTCCTACTGATTAGTTTATTTCTGAGGTTGGGGGGGTTGTCTGAAGGCCAGTATTGAGGGTTGCTGGAATATTTCTTTCAGAGTTCCATCCTCTGTTATGATGGGTTGTAAATCTTTGATTATTTTTCTTCTTCCTTCTAGTGCCGGGTTGTATGTGGTTACTAGAGGTACACGGTTGTTTGTTTTTTTCTCCTTGTACTGAAGTAGGTTTTCTCTTCGTGTTCTCAAGGCTGTGTTTATGCTGGTGTTGATAGTTTTGTCCTTGTAACCTTTCTTATGGAAGGAGTCTGCTAGTGTCCCGAGATGTTTATCTCTGTCTCTTGGGTCAGAACATATTCGGTGGTATCTGATGGCCTGACTGTGTATGATGGCACGTTTCATGTGTTGGGGGTGGAAGCTGGAACTGTGGAGGTAGTTGCATCTGTCAGTGGGTTTCCTGTATATTGAGGTGTGAAGCGTATCATCCCTGATGTATACTGTGGTGTCTAGGAAGTTGACATGTGTGTTTGAGTATTCCATTTTTATTTTGATTGATGGATGAAAAGTGTTGATCAATGATTAAAATTATTTTAGGTTTTCTTCACCTTCTGTCCATATGATGAAAATATCATCAATATAGCGATAGTATCTGTATGGTTTTTGTTCCATGCTGTTCAGGAATTGTTCCTCCAGATCAGCCATAAATAAATTGGCATATTGGGGTGCCATTTTACTTCCCATCGCAGTACCCATACATTGAAGATAGATGTCTTTATTGAAGGCAAAGTAGTTGTGTGTAAGTATGAATTCAATGAGCTGTGTAACATCCTCAGCAGTGTATTTGTGGTTTGGTGAGGATGATAAGGATCTGTGGCATGCAGCTAATCCATCCTTGTGAGGGATATTACTATACAGGGATACTACATCCATAGTCACTAGAAGTGTATTAGATGGTAATTGCTGGATGTTGTTGATCTTGTTCAGAAAGTCAGTTGTGTTTTGCAGGAAACTAGCAATATTCATGACTAACGGTTTTAACATTTTTTCTACAAAGCCTGAGATTTGTTCGGTGAGTGTATTCATACCTGTTATGATGGGTCTGCCTGGATTTCCTGGCTTGTGGACTTTAAGCAGCATGTAGAAGTCCCTGATTTCTGGATGATCCGGAATCGCATTTATAAGTTCTGAATGTAGGTGGGCTGGAAGTGTTTTAATGAGACCTTTTAATTGCTTTGTAAAGTCCTGGGTCGGATCATAATCCAGTTTTTTATAGTAAATGGCATTTTCCAGCTGCCTCTGGCCTTCTTGTATGTATTTGTTTGTATCCATCACAACAACTACTCCCCCCTTTATCCGCTGGTTTGATGGTGATGGCCTGATTATTGCACAAATCGTGTATAGCCCTTTGCTCTAGTTGTGAAAGATTGTACAGAATTTTCTTTTGCTGGGTGGATATCAGGGATGTAGCTCGCAATCTGAAGCTATCAATATAGGTGTCCAGTTTGGGGTTGCATCCTTGTGGAGGTGTGAGCTGTTCTTTTTCTTTGTGTAGCACTCCATTGTCCTAGGATTCCTTTCATTATTGTGGAAATATTCTTTGAGCCTTAGTCTCCTGAAGAAATCCTCCATATCTGACAATACTTGTAAATGATCCAATTTGGTGGTTGGGCAGAATGTAAGGCCTTTGGAGAGGATGGTTAATTCTGGTTTGGACAGTTTATGCTTTGACAAGTTGATGATTCCAAGTTCCTCTGTATATCCACATTTTCAGTCAGGTCAGCATTTACACAAGGGATACCTTGGGATTCCGGATTAGATTGCAAGTCATTGATAGTAGGAGGTATAGATGTTGGGTTGCTTTTATGTTTAGGTTGTATCCAAAAGGTCTGCTCTTGGTGCAGCTTCTGTTTTTTTTGCTTCCCATTCTTGGCAAGTTTTTGTGTTTGTCTTTGTAAAGTTTCCAATTCATTCTTGATTTGGTTAATGTTGGTAGGTCCAACGATGTTAGGGTTTCAAACAAAGACTGCTTTTGTATCTGGATAGTTACCCTTTTTCCATACAGTTTGTGAATGAGGTGATTCCTTAATCTCTCACTGGTGCGTCTGCAAAGTCCTTCTGCATAAGGAGAGTTGATTGTATTTACGCAAGGATTTTTAATCCGGAGGCCTTGTGGTATGAGATTCCTCTTTTTGCATCTTGAGAGAAAGAAAATATCACTGTTGATCTGTGTTTCCTTTGTGATTAGGTTAGTTAACTGCTTCTTTATGCAGCTATATGCAGTATCTTCCATTTTGCTTGAGGTGATTGTAGCCGTATTAGTGCATTTGCGACAGAAACAATTCAGTACTGTCCGTGATACTTTTTTTATTTGCACTAACATACAATTTGGAGGACAAGCTTTCGAGGTATGTCCCCTTCTTCAAAGTCCAAGCAGAACTATTACAAATCACAAAGTTTAAGCAGAATGTTAGAAGGGATGAAAAAAAAAAACACAAAAGGCTACAAATAAGATACAGCAAAAGTGAGGGGGGAGGGGGGGGATACTACATTCACACAGAGGGAGTCAAGCTTTAGCTAATAGTCATAAAACTGTAGGATAATGATTGAGGAATCCCATGTCCAAATTAAGGCCGTTATCTCTTGTGTCAAATAGAATTATCATTCTTAGTTCAAATGTTTTTCTTTCCTGAATGGATTTGAATTTTCCTTTCAGAATTAAAACATTGAGGTCTCCCATTGTGTGGCCTGGTTGTGTGAAATGGTGTCCTACAGGTGTGCAGAGGTCATCTTCTTTATGTTCCTTGATGGTATGTCTGTGCAAATTCATTCTTGTTTGCAACTTCTGTCCTCAAAAAGCAACACATCATACCGCGATCTACAGAAATTCAAGAACAGATGGGAAACCAAGTCATTGACATATATCAGTCTGGGAAGGGTTACAAAGCCATTTCTAAGGCTTTGGGGGTCCAACAGACTACAGTGAGAGCCATTATCCACAAATTGAGAAAACTTGGAACAGTGGTGAACCTTCCCAGGAGTGTCCTGCAGACCAAAATGACTCCAAGAGCACAACGATGGCTCATCCAGGAGGTCAGAAAAGAAGCCAAAACAACATCTACAGAACTATAGGCCTCACTTGGCTCAGATAAGGTCGGTGTTCATGATTCAACAATAAGAGAGACCAGGCAAACATGGACGAGTTCCAAGGTCAAAGCTGCTGCTGACCAAAAACGACACAAAGGCTCATATCACATTTGCCAAAAAACATCTTGACTATCCCCAAGACATTTGGGCGAATATTCGGTGGACTTGAATATTTCAGAAGGTGTGTGTCCCGTTACCTCTGGCGTAAAACTAAAAGGGCATTTCATAAAAAAGAACATCAAACCAACAGTGAAACCTGGTGGTGGTAGTGTGAAGGTCTGGGGCTGTTTTGCAGCTTCAGGACCTGGACGGCTTGCCATAATTAATGGAGCCGTGAATTCTGAGCTCTACCAGAAAATCCTGAAGGAGAACGTCCGGCCATCAGTTCCTGACCTCAAGCTCAAGCGCACTTGGGTTCTGCAGCAGGACAATGATCCAAAACACACCAGCAAGTCCACCTCTGAATGGTTAAAAAAAAAAAATTAGGGTTTTGGCGTGGCCTAGTCAAAGTCCGGACTTAAATCTGATTGAGGTGCCGTGGCATGACCATAACCACTTGCCGACCTCAAGTTGCGGTTTTAAAGTGGTATACCAGGGTTATGACTGAAGCTATCAGCTATAACCCCATTTTTTTTTTTTAACACCTTCCCGCCCGGTCTATAGCAGATTGACGGCCGGGCGGGACATTCGCCATTGACATATCACTACACCAGTCCGTTGCCAGTATCATGTGACCGCTGTGACCAATCACAGCAGATCACATGTCAATTGTATACAATGGATGGCTTCCTGCCATGCCATCCATTGTATACATGACCCACCATGACCCTTGTAGGACTGGTAATCCAACAACATAAATGTGCCTGTGCTGTGCCGACCCTGGCGGCCTCCTCTTGCTGAAATCATCACTGCAGACTAATCTTCTGCAGCATAAAAGGACCCCGATGCTGGACAGCCAATAGGGAATGATTATGTCAAGCAGTCTGTGGTGTGGTGGACACTGGAAGAAGCACATACCATCCTTACATAGAAGAATGGAATGAGGTGACCATTTAGATCAGGGGTGTCAAACTGGTGGCCCTCCAGCTGTTGCCAAACTACAAGTCCAATGAGGCATTGCAAGGCTGAAAGCTACAAGTGTGATTCCCAAAGGCAGAGGCATGATGGGACTTGTAGGCCGGCAGTTTGACACCCCTGATTTAGATGCATAAAAGGGGCTCTGAGTTGGGTTTTTTTCATATGTTAAGCCAATGCTGGTGGCCGTGTGGATACCTGGAGTTTAATTTTTACATTTTCACATTTTTTCCTCGCCAGAGATTTATGAGTATCAATGGCACATCCTTCAACCTTGAGATACACATTCACCTTGCCCGTGCAGGGCAAAGCAACATTTCCTTTGCAAAGGGTATTGACAAACCCACTTAGGCTCACCTTAACTGCACTCCCTCAGAGCTCCTTCTTACTCCACAGCCAATGAGAATACTCACCACTTCCAGGGGATGGGGGGGTATATATGGCCTGCTCCCACATAATGGTTCATGGCCAACGTCCTTCAGATCCAGCTTGGGGCTACTTACTCATTCTGGGAACCCAGCTAGAAGGGTCACCGGCAGGAAGAAGGAGGCCCCGATTCCTCTATATAGACCTTTATATCACTAGAGGGGTCACCGGCAGGAGGCCCCGATTCCTCTATATAGACCTTTATATCACTAGAGGGGTCACCGGCAGGAGGTCCTGATTCCTCTATATAGATCTTTATATCACTAGAGGGGTCACCGGCAGGAGGAAGGAGGTCCCGATTCCTCTATATAGACCTTTATATCACTAGAGGGGTCACCGGCAGGAGGTCCTGATTCCTCTATATAGATCTTTATATCACTAGAGGGGTCACCGGCGGGAGGAAGGAGGTCCCGATTCCTCTATATAGACCTTTATATCACTAGAGGGGTCACCGGCGGGAGGAAGGAGGTCCCGATTCCTCTATATAGATCTTTATATCACTAGAAGGATCACCAGGAGGAAGGAGGTCCCGATTCCTCTATATAGATCTTTATATCACTAGAGGGGTCAGCAGCAGGAGGTCCCGATTCCTCTATATAAATCTTTATATCACTAGAGGGGTCACCAGCAGGAGGAAAGAGGTCCTGATTCCTCTATATAGATCTTTATATCACTAGAGGGGTTACCGACAGGAGGTCCTGATTCCTCTATATAGACCTTTATATCACTAGAGGGGTCACCGGCAGGAGGAAGGAGGTCCTGATTCCTCTATACAGATCTTTATATCACTAGAGGGGTCACCAGCAGGAGGAAAGAGGTCATGATTCCTCCATATAGACCTTTATATCACTAGAGGGATCACCAGCAGGAGGCCGATTCCTCTATATAAACCTTTATATCACTAGAGGGGTCACCGGCAGGAGGAAGGAGGTCCCAATTCCTCTATATAGACCTTTATATCACTAGAGGGATCACTGGCAGGAGGAAGGAGGTCCTGATTCCTCTATATAGACCTTTATATCACTAGAGGGGTCACCGGCAGGAGGTCCCAATTCCTCTATATAGACCTTTATATCACTAGAGGGGTCACCGGCAGGAGGAAGGAGGTCCTGATTCCTCTATACAGATCTTTATATCACTAGAGGGATCACCAGCAGGAGGCCGATTCCTCTATATAAACCTTTATATCACTAGAGGGGTCACCGGCAGGAGGAAGGAGGTCCCAATTCCTCTATATAGACCTTTATATCACTAGAGGGATCACTGGCAGGAGGAAGGAGGTCCCGATTCCTCTATATAGATCTTGTTCCAACAAGGACAAGCTGGGAACACCAAACTACTAAGACATAAGATGGAGACTAAAACCTACAGGATGGGCCGTACTTGTAGTGTTAGAGAAAGGAATAAAGTGAAAGGAAAAACAAGATTTTCTGAAGACAGATTCTTCTTCTTCATCTGCTTTAATATACATGCGATATAATCAGGTAATTGAAATGTTACAACTGAAAATGCCAGGCTGATAACTGCAGCTCTACAATTGTCGTGTAGTCTGATCTCCCCTTCTCTTCATCCACAAGCAATATCTAGCTCCTCTCTCACCATGATGTCCTCCATGAAAGCTTCTGCTGAAGGTCAGGGGAGATCAGACTACACTGCTAGAGGGACCCAACCAGCAGGCAGTGACCCTCCCCCCTTCTCTCTCATCATGATGTCCTCCATAGAAACTTCTGCTGAAGGTCCGGGGAGATCAGACTACACTGCTAGAGGGACCCAACCAGCAATGACCCCCCCTCCCCCCACTATGATGTCCTCCATGGAAGCTTCTGCTGAAGGTCAGGGGAGATCAGACTACACTGCTAGAGGGACCCAACCAGCAGTGACCCCCCCCCTCTATGATGTCCTCCATGGAAGCTTCTGCTGAAGGTCAGGGGAGATCAGACTACACTGCTAGAGGGACCCAACCAGGTCTCTGATCTCCTTATAAAGTGTTTCTTCCATGATAAAGATCAGAGGAGCGCTCAGCCACGTGTTTTCTGAGGTGTATATCAAGGTGTGCTTCTTCCCAGTGTGAGATCTCTGATGTATGGCAACATATCATCCATAGAGAAGACATTTCCCGCACTCAGGACACTAATACACTTCGAGGGTGGTGTGGGTTCTCTGATGTTTGGTAAGACAAGATTTCTGTGAAGAACATTTCCCGCACTTAGGGCAGCAACACGGCTTCTCCCCTCTGTGGGATCTTTTTATGTTTAAGAGGTTTTTACATTTAAATGGATAAGATTTCCCTCACACAGGACCGGAAAACATTTTTTTCTGCGTGTGACACATCTGATGATTAGTGAGATGGAACTTCTGGGAAAAACATTTCCCGCACTCAGGGCAGGAATACGGTTTTTCCCCCGTGTGCAATCGAAGATGAATAGTATGTGTTTCTGTGAAAAACATTTCCCGCACTCAGGGCAGGAATGTGGTTTCTCTCCTGTGTGAGATCTCTGATGTTTAGCAAGGCCTGATTTCCGGGAATAACATTTCCCGCACTCATAGCAGGAAAACATCTTTTCCACAGCGTGACATACCCGATGTTCATTGAGATGGGACTTTTGAGAAAAAGATTTTCCGCACTCTGGGCAGGAATACGGCTTCTCGCCTGTGTGCAATATCTGATGTTTGGTAAGATTGGCCTGCTGTGAAAAACATTTCCCACACTCAGGGCAACAAAATGGCTTCTCTCCCGTGTGAGTTCTTTGATGTATAATAAGTTTTGATTTTAACAAAAAGCATTTCCCGCACTCAAGACAGGAAAACACCTTTTCCTCTGTGAGATACCTGATGTTCAGTGAGACTTGGCTTTCGTGAAAAACATTTTCCGCACTCTAGGCAGGAATATGGCTTTTCACCCGTATGCAATCTCTGATGATTGTTAAGATTACACTTGCGTGAAAAACATTTTCCGCACTCAGGACAGCAAAATGGCTTCTCCCCCGTGTGCAATACTAGATGTTTGGTAAGATTGGACTTCTGGGAAAAACATTTCCCGCACTCAGGGCAGGGATACGGCTTCTCGCCTGTGTGCGATTTTTGATGTCTAACAAGTTCTGATTTCCGTGGAAAAAATTTCCCGCACTCAGGACAGGTAAACACCTTTTCCCGCATGTGCCATATCTGATGTTCCTTAAGAAGCGACCTTTGTGAAAAACGTTTTCCACACTCAGCACAGGAATATGCCTTCACATCTCTGTGCAATCTCAGATGCCTGGAAAGATTGGACGTATGTGAAAAACATTTCCCGCACTTAGGGCAGCAAAATGGCTTCTCCCCCGTGTGAGATCTTTGATGTATAATAAGTTTTGATTTTAACAAAAAGCATTTCCCGCACTCAAGACAGGAAAACACCTTTTCCACTCTGTGAGATACCTGATGTTCTGTGAGACTTGGCTTTCGTGAAAAACATTTTCCGCACTCTTGGCAGGAATATGGCTTTTCACCCGTATGCAATCTCTGATGATTGTTAAGATTACACTTGCGTGAAAAACATTTTCCGCACTCTAGGCAGGAATATGGCTTTTCACCCGTATGCAATCTCTGATGATTGTTAAGATTACACTTGCGTGAAAAACATTTTCCGCACTCAGGACAGGAAAATGGCTTCTCCCCCGTGTGCAATACTAGATGTTTAGTAAGATTGGACTTCTGGGAAAAACATTTCCCGCACTCAGGGCAGGGATACGGCTTCTCGCCTGTGTGCGATGTTTGATGTCTAACAAGTTCTGATTTCCGTGGAAAAAATTTCCCGCACTCAGGACAGGTAAACACCTTTTCCCGCATGTGCCATATCTGATGTTCCTTAAGAAGCGACCTTTGTGAAAAACGTTTTCCACACTCAGCACAGGAATATGCCTTCACACCTCTGTGCAATCTCATATGCCTGGAAAGATTGGACGTATGTGAAAAACATTTCCCGCACTTAGGGCAGCAAAATGGCTTCTCCCCCGTGTGAGATCTTTTATATAAAACAAGTTCTGATTTCCTTGTATAACATTTCCCGCACTCAGGGCAGGAATATGGCTTTTTACCCGTGTGTGAACTCTGATGTCTACTAAGATAGGACCTCTGTGAAAAACATTTCCCGCATTTATGGCAGGAATAGGGCTTCTCCCCTGTGTGAGACCTGATATGTGCAGTGAGATCGGGTTTGCGCATAAAGCGTTTCCCACACTCAGGGCAGGAATAAAGCTTTTCCTCTACGTGGAATCGCTGATGTACAGAAAGATTTAATTCAGAGCTAAAACTTTCCGCACATTCAGGACAGGGAAATGTCTTCTCCCCCTGAACCACGGCCCCATCCCCCACAGTACGAGGTTGCTCAGAGTCAGAGGGATTCCATGGTCTCTCCACACTGGGAAGTCCACCATCCATAGTGGAGCTCATTGTCTTTTCTCCGGCACAATCACCTGGGATGTCCTCATCTTCCATTTTACAACCTGGAGATAAAGTGAGACGATCCTTTGAGGGTTTCTCCATGGCGGGTCCTGGAAAAATAGAAAAACATCAATAGATAGGAGAGGGTTAGTTCACTTCCATCAAGATTCCATCTGGTTCAGGGAGATAGGAGGGAGCAGATGTTCTCTGTGCATGTCCCAACCAGCTGGGACTCTTCCCCTCTTCAGTCAAAGGGCCTTTGGTCCTCCCAGATCACTTCTACATTTACACCGCCTTGTCAGAGGAGCAGGAACCAATGGGGGCTGGGGGGGGGGGGGGCGGTAAAAGAGCAGAGATAAGAGAAGAATATATTCTGGTCACCTGTGCTGATCTCTGTAGGAGTGTCCTCCTCTATGAATGTCCTCCTCATTCCAGCCTCCTCCGTATATTGCTGATCATCCCTCACATACGTCTCTTCTACTTCACCCTCAACTTTCATGTTCATCAGATCTTCACCCTAAACCAACAGAATGGCAGAAAATAACATCTGTAACATAGAAGGATCTATGATGTGAGATCACATAGAACATCTCATCTTGTAGAGTCCACACATCGTCTCCACATGTCAGAGTGTTCTATCACTTTATGTTCCCGACCCTCAACTCCACCTACCTGATGATGGTGAGGGATGGTGTGACCTTCCTGTGTGGAATCCCGGGAATACAGAGGACGGGGACATCTCTTTGGTAGGTTCCGATGACTGGATCCATCTACCTGATGGTGAGGAATGGTGTGACCTTCCTGTGAGGAATCCCGGGAATACAGAGGACGGGGACATCTCTCTGGTAGGTTCCTGGTATTAGGAGGCTCCATCATCATGCCCTTGTGTCCTTCTGAAAGTTCCTCCATCACTCCATACTCCTCATCCTCCTCTTTATACTCTTCTTTCGGAACAATATTATAATCCCCGAGGTTTCCATGCTAAATAAGTATTAAACCATTCATTGTAACAAACATGCTGTGTATAAATCATAACTACTGATAATTGTTCCTCATCTACCTGATGATGGTGAGAGATGGTGTGACCTTCCTGTGTGTCCATCATGACGTCCTTGTAGAGGTCCTTGTGTCCTTCTAAATACTCCCACTCCTCCATGGAGAAATAGACAGTGACACCCTGACACCTTATAGGAACCTGACACACACAATGATACAGTCACCATCCAGACACATCCCTTGTCTGTTACTGGAGAATGTCCCAGAATTCCCGGCACCGCTCACCTCTCCTGTCAGCAGCTCCATCATCTTCTTGGTGACTTCTAGAATCTTCTGCATGTTGTGTCTCTCAGGGTTTAGGGAGTCACATGGAGGCACTGTGATGGTCATATGATCACCTGACTTCAGAAGAGGGAATCTCTGTATTGGGGAACCAATAGGAACATCATGTTAGACTCCCAGAATCCTCCTCACCTCTCCGGTCAGGTCTGTGTGATGTCATGTGACCTCCCAGAATCCTCCTCACCTCTCCGGTCAGGTCTGTGTTTTATTAATAGAGACAAGAGTGACGTCATGTGACCTCCCAGAATCCTCCTCACCTCTTCGGTCAGGTCTGTGTTTTATTAATAGAGACAAGAGTGACGTCATGTGACCTCCCAGAATCCTCCTCACCTCTCCGGTCAGGTCTGTTTTATTAATAGAGATAAGAGTGATGCCATGTGACCTCCCAGAATCCTCCTCACCTCTCTGGTCAGGTCTGTGTGATGTCATGTGACCTCCCAGAATCCTCCTCACCTCTCCGCTCAGGTCTGTGTTTTATTAATAGAGACGAGAGTGACGTCATGTGACCTCCCAGAATCCTCCTCGCCTCTCTGGTCAGGTCTTTTTTATTAATAGAGACAAGAGTGACGTCATGTGACCTCCCAGAATCCTCCTCACCTCTCCGGTCAGGTCTGTTTTATTAATAGAGATAAGAGTGATGTCATGTGACCTCCCAGAATCCTCCTCACCTCTCCGGTCAGCAGGTAGATGATCTCCAGGGTGAGGTTTAGTATCCTCTCAGTCATGTGACTCGGGTCCTTCTCCATCCTCACGTGTGGCACCATCGATGAAGGTCTCTGGTCTGGGGTGAATACATGACAATACGTTAGGATGAATATCTGAGACGGGGATAATTCGGAATGATCTTGCGGTTTGGCCTTCAGTCTCACACTTGAACCTTTGCCCGTCTGTCCTGTTTTCCGGGAGCCATCGCATATAGAAGTTCTACCGTTTCTGTATAGAACGGCTTCCCACTGTTACTGGTTCCTGAAGAAGTCCTTGCACCCTCTGCATCCCTAGGAACCATTGATGTCATCAGGAACTCCGGCCACATCAGCCAATAGGGTGTATCTGGGCAATGATGTCACCACTATCCCCACCCCCTGCCTTTATATACTTGATGACAGCTCGGGGAGCCGTCGTTTGGCTATTGGTACCATTAGGATTGGTTGCGTCCACCAGGTCGATGTTTTTTTTTTCTACAAGTTGTCGGGCATAGTGATTGATGATGGATTTTCTACCAAAGGTATTTTTGGGATTTTTACTTTTTTTTTTTTAATTAAAAAAGGACTTGAAAAACATTTGGGTAGCTTTATTCTAGGTGACATTTTTTTTTCTGTGAATGAGTAGGGGCTCTATGTACCTCCTACTCATTCATGTGGGGGGAGGGTCGTTCAGTGCCTTATTCAGATTCCAGCAAGTCGTCCCCCCCTCCCCTCAACAATCACGAGCCAGGGTTGTGAGGAAGAAGCCCTTGTCTTTATCGACATGGGGACAAGGTGCTTCCCCCTTTCGCTCCTGGCCTGCCAGGCTGCATGTTCTGATTCAAGGCGTGGTGTGAATTTATTTTTTAGGTACCACCCCTTCAGTTAAACAAAAAAAATCCAATAAGTACATATGGATTTTTTTTTTTGAAGTCCGCGGAAGTTCGAAAAACGAAAACCCGTAAGTGAACAAAAACGTGCTAGTGCAAAACCAACACAAAAAAGTGCACTTAGCGGTGTGCTTTGTCCACCCTCCGAAGGGGTAGGACCTCTACCCTGATCCCCCGGGGCAAGAAGCTCCTGACAGAGACTAAGGTTCTCATCTGGTCCACCTAGCCAAAAGGCCTGGCAGACTCTTTTGCTTGTGGCTAGCCTAAGCCAGCCACCAAGTACTTGGTAAGGGGGCTCTCCCGAAGGGAAACATATGGATTGGCTCATTTGAAAGTTGTGGTGTCTACAAACTATGGGATATACTAGTAATGGTGATAATCAGCGACCTATAGTGGGACAGCAATAGTGCGGCAGGAAATCTGACACTAACTGATGCTGGGTGGAACTTGTCACGACCCGCGGTCGCCGCCACCAACAGGCGACAATCGCACAGCCGCGACTAACAGTAATACGTCACGCCCACGGCGTCAGACCTTCTCACCAAACTCGTGACCGAAGGGCCGGCCGATCCAAAACCGCGGTGTGACGCACGTAACAAGGCCCCACCCAGCTGCACCCTACACAGCGATTGCTCAGCTAATGGACTACAATCGGTGCCTGCAGCCTGGATGCGCTTGTTACTGGGTCAGGTTAGTTACGCAACTAACCCTATACTGCCACCACCACTTTTGTCGGAGACTGGGAAACTCCCGTTACTAAATATACACTATAATGATTGAAATATTGGTCTATATAGCACGGCCCACGGACCTGCTATACAGAGATATACAAACAGTAGCGTCTCTTCAAAGGCAGGGATTCATGAATTGCAAGTAAGCGCTTAGAAACAGTTTAACACTTTCAGAAAGAAAGATTTATTACTAAAAGCGTTGGATGCAAAATAAATATGTACAAAGAGATATCACAAAAATATATATATGTATACAAAGACACAGCAAACATAGAATAGCGGGAAAATACAGGATAAGTTACTTGCCTTGCCTGGTTTTAGCAAATTCAAGTTGTGAGCAGAAAGCTTCTTTGATCTCCCCTTGTTACGATGTTGCTGGGAGATCCCTGTGTGTGTGTGTCACAAACTCACTTAAAAGTCTTAAAAGCCAAAAGGGGAGGGGGGGCTCTGACTTGGGAGTGGTCATTGGGGAACTCTACACTAAATTACTAGCTTCATATCCCGTGATATGAACCATACAGTTGACCTGAGGACTGGGCACTTATTCTGGTCCGTTTGATAATGAGTGGGCTTACATAGTTTTGGGTGATAAAAATGACACCTCTGCCGACTGGCTGGCTCCACTTCTCATGTCTTCCTGGTTGTTTCACACCATTTGCCAGGAGATAAAGTCTGCCTCACAGGAATGCAGGGGGGATGTGAGGATTCCAGGAAGACCTCAAATACACAGACAGAACACGAAAACGAGGGTTGAGGGGGAACTCCGCTCCAATTCTGATGAGCAAGTTTGCCACACCTCCCCCTTAAGTGGTTGCCAAGGAGTGAGCTACAAGTTCCCTCCTGACGCAACCGACTTCTGCTGGCTCGACCTGCCGTGATAACCCATCCGCGTTGCCATGGGTGCTGCCCTTCTTATGCTGTATGGTGAAATCGTATTGCTGGAGAGTTAGGCTCCACCGGAGTAGTTTGCCATTCTCCCCAGCCACACGATTTAGCCAGCTCAGGGGATTGTGATCAGTGATCACGGTGAAGTGCCGCCCATACAGGTACATTTGTAGTTTCTGGAGAGCCCACACGATCGCCAGGCACTCTTTCTCGATCGTGGCGTATGCTACCTCCCTCGGGAGCAGCTTCCGGCTCAGGTAGAGGATGGGATGTTCCTCTCCTGAACCATCAACCTGGCTCAGGACGGCACCCAATCCATATGCAGAGGCATCCGTCTGCACTAGGAAACGACGGGTGAAGTCTGGAGCCTGTAGCACAGGGGCGCTGGCCAGCGCCTCCTTCAAGGCCTGGAAGGCCTTCTCACACTCGGGTGTCCACGACACCTCCTTGGGCAGTTTCTTCTTGGTCAGGTCAGTCAAGGGTTTCGCCAGGCTACTATAGTTACCTACAAACTTCCGATAGTAGCCAGCTGTCCCCAGGAATGACATGACCTGCTTCTTGGTTTGTGGGGTAGGCCAGGCCAGGATGGCCTCCACCTTCCCTGTTTCAGGCCTCAGGGTGCCTCCTCCTACCTGGTGTCCCAAATACTGGACATCTGTCATGCCTATCTGACACTTGCTGGGTTTGACTGTCAGATTGGCGGCTGTCAGTCTGTCCAGAACTTGTGACAGATGCCCCAGATGTTCTTCCCAGGTGGGACTGAACACGGCGATGTCGTCCAGGTAGGCTACTGCGCACTGTTCCAGCCCCTCCAATAGGTCGTTCATGACCCTCTGGAAGGTGGCTGGGGCATTCTTCATCCCAAAGGGCATGACCGTGAATTCAAACAAGCCGAATGGGGTGATGAAGGCCGACTTTTCCCGGGCCTCGGGCGCTAGAGGAATTTGCCAGTACCCCCTGCTCAGATCCATGATCGTGAGATAGCGGGCCGCCGCCAGCCTATCCAACAATTCATCGATCCGGGGCATGGGGTAGGCATCTGCAGCGGTGATGGCGTTCAGCTTCTGATAGTCCACACAGAACCTGGTCGTCCGGTCCTTTTTGGGGACCAGGACTACAGGGGACGCCCAGGCGCTGTGAGACTTCTGAATCACCCCCAACTGCAGCATTTCCTCCACCTCCCTCTTAATATCTGCCAGCACCTCTAACGAGACGCGATAGGCGGATTGTCTAATAGGAGGATGGGCCCCTGTGTCTACTTTGTGGGTAGCAAGATGGGTTCTCCCAGGCTTCCCAGTAAACCTACCCCCATGTACTGCCAGCACTCTCTCCAGCCCAGGTACCTGAGTGGGGGTAAGGAGCGGGTTGATCGGGAGGGCTGACTCCCCTTCCCTAGTGTCTGCGAGTAGGTCCAGGAGGGGGTCAGACTCCTCGGTCTCCTGTTGGCTGCAGACTGGCATGACGTAGGCCGTACGTTCGTGGTGAGCCTTGATCATATTAACATGGAAGGCCTTCTGCCGTCTGCTTCCTTCGCCTAACCTAACCAGATAGGTCACATTGTTCAGGCGCTGGGTGATAGGGTACGGGCCTTCCCAGGCAGCCTGCAGTTTGTTCTGCCGCAAGGGTAGCAGAACATACACCTGCTGCCCAACGTTGTATGTCCGCTCCCTGGCATTACGGTCATACCAACGTTTCTGCCTGGTCTGGGCCTGGGCCATGTTTTCTCGTACCAACCCCACCAGCATCTCCATTTTATCCCGGAACCTGAGCACGTAATCCACCACGGAGACCTCTGGGTCCGCAATCTTGCCCTCCCAGGTCTCCCGGATTAGGTCCCGAGGCCCTCTCACCCTCCGCCCGTACAGAAGTTCAAAGGGCGAAAACCCGGTGGACTCCTGAGGCACCTCTCTGTAAGCGAATAACAGATGAGGCAAATATCGTTCCCAGTCCTTGCCCTGGGACTCCACAAAGGTGCGCAACATTTGTTTCAATGTGCCATTGAAACGTTCGCACAAGCCATTCGTTTGTGGATGGTAAGGACTGGCCATGATATGCGTCATCTGTATCTTCTGACAGAGAGCTTGCATCAGGTCGGACACAAACTGGGGCCCCTGATCACTAATAAGCTCGGCCGGAAACCCCACTCTGGTGAAGATTCCCAGCAGAGCATCCGCAACCTTGTCCGACCGGAGGGAGGAGAGAGCCACAGCTTCCGGATACCGGGTGGCATAGTCGACCACTGTCAAGATATAACGTTTGCCTGAGCTGCTAGGAATGGCTAGAGGCCCCACGATGTCTACTGCCACCCTCTTAAAAGGTTCGTCAATCACAGGCAAAGGTTGTAATGGGGCCCTGTGCACCTCTCCTGCCTTGCCAACTCGCTGACAGGTACCACAGGACCGACAGTAATCCGCTATGTCCGCAAACATAGTGGGCCAAAAGAATTTATGGATCAATCGGGCTCGCGTCCTCGTGATGCCCAGGTGCCCGGCCAGAGGAATCCCATGAGCCACCTTCAGCAGCTGTCCCCGACAGGGATGAGGCACGACAAGCTGTCGTCTACCAATGTCAGTCCCCCTTCCCTCAGTGGGCAGCCCCTCCCTATATAGTCTGCCTTGCTCCCAGTAGACCTTTTGTTTAGCATTCTCCGCAGGGGGGCCATTAGCCAGATTCCTGAGCTGCTCCAGGGTCTGGTCTGTCAGTAAGGCAGCCTCAAATGTGGAACTACAGGTCCCAGCCAGCGGTCCTGTAGCAAACAATGACAGCTGCTGAGGCTCCCTGGAGGCAGAGTCCACTGGGTCAGAACAAGGGGAGGGGTCAGGGACATCCTCCTGCTGTTCTGAGACCAGAGTCTGTGCCTCAGCTACCCGAGCTGCACTGCGGGTGACCACTAAGGTGAGGGATGCCTCATTAGTATCATCAGAACCATCAACATTACTGACCTTATTAATGACATTACTAATGATATTACCGACATTAACATCAACATTACAGGCATTTGCAACATCATTGTCCTCATCATTATCAACAGGTACTTGTCTACTGTCCATGTCACCTGAGTTCGTTACCTTCCCCAACAAGGGGATTTCTTCTCCCTCTCCAGCTAATGGAGAATCTTGCCACCCCGCTCCCTTCCCAGCCCCCTCCCTCTGTCCATCCACAGGCTGCCCAGACATTAGTTCAATATCTGCACACTGTACCTTGGTAGGTCCCGAGAGTTCCAGGGGGGCATCCGGAGAGTCCTTAGCAGGGGCATAATAGGCGATAAGGGTGCCCAGATCGGCCCCCAATAGGACAGCTGTGGGAATATCATCAGAGACTCCTACCTGCCTCATCCCCCTCCCTGCACCCCAGTCGATGAACACATATGCCTGGGGTATGCGGGAACGGGTTCCCCCCACTCCGGTGAGGGTCAGGAACTTCTCGGGGATGATGTCTGTGTCCTCTATCACCTCGGGTCGGACTAAGGTGACTTCAGCTCCAGTGTCACGTAAGCCTGTTACGGTCCGGTTGCCGACGATGACCGGCTGTAGGTTGATGCTGGGTCCCCGAGGTTTTCTACTGACCAGCAGCACGGAGGAAGAGTTGCGGGCTGGCTGGCCCGATGATGTCATCTTCTTCTGCTCAGGACACTGGGTCCTGAGATGTCCGGCTTTCCCACAGGCGAAACATCTGCGGGTGTCAGTCAGGAATGGCTTGGCTCCAAGCGCTGCAGGGTTGGGCGGAGGTGAAGCTTGACTCACCGAAGTGGGAGAGGTTGCTAGGGACGATTTCCCCCCTTTCCAGCTGTTTGGAGGAGCCTTGCGAGGTTCAGGCACTCGCGTGTGGACGAAGGTATCGGCCAGATCTGCTGCAGCTGTAGTAGATGCTGGCCCCCTCTCCAAGACGAACTGTCTGACGTCTGCTGGGCAAATGTGCAGGAGTTGATCTCGGATCATGAGATCCTCCAAAGATTCATAAGAATCAACTTTCAGTCCCTTAGTCCACTGTCGGAATGTGGTGCGTAAGCGACTTGCCACATCCGTGTAAGAGTCCCCAGGTCCTTTCTGCATGGACCTGAACCGCTTGCGGTACACTTCCGGGGTCATCTGGTACTTCCGGATAATGGCATTTTTTAAACGTTCATAGTCATCATCTTGCCCCTCTGGCAATTCAACAAATGCTTCCAGGGCCTTGCCTTGTAGCCCTGGTGTCAGGTACCGAACCCATTGAGCTTGGGGCACATGGTACTGACGGCACGTTTTTTCAAAGGACAGTAAGTACGTGTCAATGTCACTGTCCTTTTCCATTGCGGGAAACTTGGCTGCGCCCATGGAAAGAGTGGCGTCCCTGTGATCTAGGGACCCGAGGTTCTGACCCGGTCGCTGCTGGAGCCTTGCCATCTCCATCTCGTGCCGACGATCAGCTTCCCTCTGCACCGCCTCTCTCTCAGCTTGGCGTTCCGCAGTTTCTCTGTCAGCCCGGCGTTCCGCAGCTTATCTGTCAGCCGCTGCTTGGCGCTCTGCAGTTTCTCTGTCAGCCGCTGCTTGGCGTTCCATGAACCGCAGGTATGCCTCCAAATCTGTCTCCAGGAGGCGTTTTAGGGCCTCCTGCATCTGAGAAGAGTCTCTGCTGGTTACCGGCACCACGTTGCTAGCGCACTCAGGCGGTGGTGTGACGTTAACCTTTGGTGATCCTCCAGTGTCAGTCTCTGTATGCCCATCCTGTGAGGCTGTCTCTGAACCACTGGCAATGTGGGTAATGGGAACCTCTCCATGTTCAAGTTCCCCCGAGTTCTGATTTGCTCGGATATCATACTCCACTAGATCACTAATCAAATCTTCACGAGTTTTGCGACCGACGTCCAATCCTCGTGAGGCACATTCAACTTTCAAATCAGCTTTGCTCATTTTCTCGTAATCTGCTTCACCAGGCATAATTGCAAGCAAAGATAGAAGGAAAACGTAGGAAAAGAAGGAGCTGTTGCTATGTGTCTCTCTATACACACATATATATAAAATAAAATATGCACCGCTTGTTTTCTAAGGACTGTTTCCACAAAGGTTACAATCCTTCAGTGCAGAGCCAACTTTTAACACTGCACTGAAGCTCTTACTGCAATTATCCCACATACGCTGCCACCAATATGTCACGACCCGCGGTCGCCGCCACCAACAGGCGACAATCGCACAGCCGCGACTAACAGTAATACGTCACGCCCACGGCGTCAGACCCCAGACCTTCTCACCAAACTCGTGACCGAAGGGCCGGCCGATCCAAAACCGTGGTGTGACGCGCGTAACAAGGCCCCACCCAGCTGCACCCTACACAGCGATTGCCCAGCTAATGGACTACAATCGGTGCCTGCAGCCTGGATGCGCTTGTTACTGGGTCAAGTTAGTTACGCAACTAACCCTATACTGCCACCACCACTTTTGTCGGAGACTGGGAAACTCCCGTTACTAAATATACACTATAATGATTGAAATATTGGTCTATATAGCACGGCCCGCGGACCTGCTATACAGAGATATACAAACAGTAGCGTCTCTTCAAAGGCAGGGATTCGTGAATTGCAAGTAAGCGCTTAGAAACAGTTTAACACTTTCAGAAAGAAAGATTTATTACTAAAAGCGTTGGATGCAAAATAAATATGTACAAAGAGATATCACAAAAATATATATATGTATACAAAGACACAGCAAACATAGAATAGCGGGAAAATACAGGATAAGTTACTTGCCTTGCCTGGTTTTAGCAAATTCAAGTTGTGAGCAGAAAGCTTCTTTGATCTCCCCTTGTTACGATGTTGCTGGGAGATCCCTGTGTGTGTGTGTCACAAACTCACTTAAAAGTCTTAAAAGCCAAAAGGGGAGGGGGGGCTCTGACTTGGGAGTGGTCATTGGGGAACTCTACACTAAATTACTAGCTTCATATCCCGTGATATGAACCATACAGTTGACCTGAGGACTGGGCACTTATTCTGGTCCGTTTGATAATGAGTGGGCTTACATAGTTTTGGGTGATAAAAATGACACCTCTGCCGACTGGCTGGCTCCACTTCTCATGTCTTCCTGGTTGTTTCACACCATTTGCCAGGAGATAAAGTCTGCCTCACAGGAATGCAGGGGGGATGTGAGGATTCCAGGAAGACCTCAAATACACAGACAGAACACGAAAACGAGGGTTGAGGGGGAACTCCGCTCCAATTCTGATGAGCAAGTTTGCCACAGAACTAACTGCCACCGACATCACCAGTGACACCACTACAGTGACTGTTGGTGATAATACTGTATACATTTTCACTGGATTAATGTCACTGGCTGGGAAGAGGTTAACATCTAGGGCGAAACGGCGGAGGAAGAGGACAGGCGAGACGGCGGAGGAAGAGGACGGACGTGAGGACGGAGGAAGAGGACGGACAAGACAGCGGAGGAAGAGGATGGGCAAGACGACAGAAGAAGAGGACGGGTGAGACAACAGAGGAAGAGGACGGACACGACGACGGAGGAAGAGGACGGGCGCGACGACGGAGGAAGAGGACGGGCGCGACGACGGAGGAAGAGGACGGGCGCGACGACGGAGGAAGAGGACGGGCGCGACGACGGAGGAAGAGGACGGGCGCGACGGCGAGTGAAAAGGACGGGCGAGACGGCGGAGGAAGAGTACGGGCGAGACGGCGGAGGAAGAGGACGGGCGAGACGGCGGAGGAAGAGGACGGACATGGCGACGGAGGAAGAGGACAGACATGACAGGGGGTTACTGGGTGTAAATAGAAAATAAGATCTTATTACCTCCTCTGCTGCCAGAAATATTTTCTCTACGTTTTCCCACACGGAACTCCTTTTATACCTGACATCACTTCCTGTCTGTCCCTGACATCACTTCCTGTCTTCCATAGAGACTTTCTGTCTGGGTAGAAGTGAGATCCCCACCTTGTGGAGCTCACAGGAACTGCAGCCCCGAGAACCGTCTGGTAGTGTGACCCCGGCCTTGTGCTGGGTTTGTATGGACTGTATGTCCTCATAGAGGGGTCACCTCCACTCCCACCAAGGGGGACAGAAATATATGACTGATCAGGACAGGTGGAGGGATTTTGGTCCCTTAATTTTGCAACAAAACTATTTACAGATTTAATGATAATTAGCCATTAATTGTTTCACTTTGGGGCGCTACTTATGGGAAATTTGCTTGCAGCCCCATACCTTCCAACCCATGTGATGCCCCCAATCCTCCAAAGAAGGCTCAGGCTGTGGTTTAATGGATGTCATGGGTCACCTCCTCGCTGTCCTCATCACATGCACCCAGCAGCAAAGCAGCCATTCAAAATGGGGCAAGGGCCCATATCCCAGAACAAATGACACTCTCTTTCGGCATGTCCCACCTCTAGGAAATGGACGTGAAGAACCCTCTGACATTTCTCTCCCACGTGTAAAAAGTGCCCAAGAGAATAAAATGGTGGGTTTTGCAAGTTTTTGTCAACTTCGCTCAGCAGAAAATGAAAAAATACCAAGGCACCTGGCTAGGCACTCCCTTATCGCACAGACCCAATCCTGGCCTCTCAATAGGGTTCACCAGCCCCCTTGAGCTTGCTCAGTCCACCAGAGACGTTTGGACTCCCTCCAGCCCCCTGGACACGCTAACCTCTTCAGTCTTCCAGACCCTCTCTTGGTCTCCCAGACTCTTGTAGCTGTCCAGACTTTCCTCGGTCCTTTGGCAAGGAATCCCTCCCTCACAAGGGATGCAGTCCCTGGTGGGAAGACCCAGTTCTCCTGGCAGGACTTTGTCTCCAAATGGTAACAAGTGCAACTGCTGGGCTATGACCAGGCCTGGCTTATGATGATCCTGGCCACTCACACAGGTTGTAGGCAACTAGCGAAGCTTGGACACAGGATTGAAGACTCCACCCAATACTCTGAAGCCTTCAAGCTTTGCCCCGATCCGGACTTACCAAATCTAGAGAAAGCTGCAGACGCAGTGTTCTCTGCTCACAAAACTTCTGCCGGCACTTCTCAGGCTGACTCTTTGGACTCATTGACACTTGCTTCGACTTTACCACACATCAAATCTCCTACCACTTCAGCATGCTCTTTTGACGTGTTTTTGATGCCTCAGTAAAGCTTTAATGAAGTTTAGAAAATGCCCCATATGAGTGTTGATTTTCGATTTGTTTTACAGGGGCCCAGAACCCCAGCTCAGTAGTACCCTCACTGAGCAGATCCCCAGCTCATTAGAATGCCTTGTTCAGCAGATCCCCAGCTCATTGGTACCTTCATTCAGCAGATACCCTGCTCAGTAGTACCCCCAGCTCTACTGATCCCCGCTCAATAATAATCCCCAGCTCTGCTGATCCCCCACTCAGTAGTACCCCCAGCTCTACTGTTCCCCCACTGAGTAGCAACCCCCAGCTCTACTGATCCCCAGCTCAGTTGTAACCCCCAGCTCTACTGTTCCCCCTTTGAGTAGTAACCCCCAGCTCTACTGTTCCCCCACTGAGTAGTAACCCCCAGCTCTACTTTTCCCCTGCTGGGTAGTAAACCCCAGCTCTGCTGATCCCCAGCTCAGTAGTAACCCCCCAGCTCTGCTGATCCCCACTCAGTAGTATCCCCAGCTCTACTGTTCCCCCATGGAGTAGTAACCCACAGCTCTATTGTTCCCCCACTGGGTAGTAACCCCCAGCTCTGCTGATCACCTGCTTAGTAGTAACCCCCAGCTCTACTGTTCCCCCACTGAGTAGTAATCCCCAGCTCAGTAGTACCCCCAGCTCTACTGTTCACCCATTGGGTAGTAACCCCCAGCTCTGCTGAATAACTGCTTAGTAGTAACCCCCAGCTCTACTGTTCCCCCACTGAGTAGTAAGCACCAGCTCTACTGTTCCCCCAAGGAGTAGTAACCACCAGCCCTGCTGATCCCCAGCACAGTAGTAACCCCCAGCTCTACTGTTCCCCCGTTTGATAGTAACCCCCAGCTCTGCTAATCCACTGCTGAGTAGTAACCACCAGCTTTGCTGATCCCCAGCTCAGCAGTAACTCCCAGCTCTGCCGATCCCCCGCTGAGTAATACCCCCCAGCTCTGCTGATCCTCAGTTCAGTAATAACCCCCAGCTTTGCTGATCCCCCGCTCAGTAGTAACCCCCAGCTCTGCTGATCCCCAGCTCAATAATGCCCAGCTCTGCTGAGCCCCACTCCATAGTAAACCCTAGCTCTGCTGATCCCCATTCAGTAGTAACCCCCAGCTCTGCCAATCCCCCACTTAGTTGTAACCCCAAGCTTTGCTGATCCTCTGATTTTCAGATTTTTTTCTCTTTCTAGTCCCCACTCACCTCCCATGCTGTGCACCACTTGTGACATTGATAGTTTCTCCTGCTCCAGTCCCCCAGCTCTGCTGAGCCTCTGCCACTCAGTCCTCTCTCTCAGGTCCCTGCTCACCTTCTGCTATAGTGTTCCCATGTTGCACCATGATTGCTATCTGCTAGTTGCTACAGTCCAGTCCGGACCCCACAACTTCTTGCTGCTCCTCGCTGCACACCAGATGTGAGGTCTGCACTAGACTTTCCCACAATATATACACATGAACCAGACGTAACTGCTGGTGTCGTCTTTCTGGTTCTCTTGTTGGTTTCCCATTGCATCCTGGGATATCTCATTCCTGCAATACCTCCAAAACAAAGCAAAGCTGAAGCTGAATAAAAGCCTCTCAAAAGCTGCGGGTGCTGTTAGGGAGCATTGTCATAGACGTCTATGGAGGCTTTGGAGAGGCTTTGAAGCACCAAGAAAGCGACATGGGGGATCATTTTCGAAGCTAATAGAAGCAAATGCAAGAGTGTGAACAGGACTGTAAGTGTCACGTACCTGATAGAAGTTTGAATTGACGAGGTCACCCTCTCTTGTATCTCCAACCCAGGCCCCACTGAAGGTGGAACAGATGGTGGTGAGGGACAGGAGAAACACGAGTGCCTGTGGGTGTTGATTGTAGAACTTTCAGCTGGTGGTGTTGCCTTGGTGAATCAAGCAGGGCATCCAGTCAGGAACAGAGATTCCGGAACGGCCAGCTGAGGTTAAGGAGGCACTCCACTGGAACTGCAAGATCTGGGTACATGGCTTCCCAGAACATCTGATAAGCACAAGGCCGGAATGCACCGTGACAACCGGAGCTAATATAATAGATAGCCAGGACAAGCACTCGGCAGGACTGTAGAGCCAAAGAGTAGTCAGAGTAATAGCCAGGGTCAGCAATGAGCAGGCGATGAGTTACTGGAACATCAAACAGGGACGAGGTCAGGAGGAAGCCAGGATCAGAAACCTATGAGCAGAAACATAAGCAGAATCCAAGAGCAGGTTAATGGCAAGCCGGGTCAGAACCGGATACACACAGGATACAGCAGGACACAGGAAGGAATGTCCACCCATGAATAGGGTTGCTGCACTTCATTGATGGTACTCAGGGAATGGCATAACAGTCACATCACATCAGTGTTCAGAAGGGATGGAGGCCACTTGTGCCAACCCAGAGAGTCAAGTGTGTAGAGTGGCCTTAGCTGTTGCTCTAGAGGGCACACTGTTAACCCCTTGATTGCCCCTAGATGGTAACCCCTTTCCCCAGCCAGTGTCATTAGTACAGCATACAGTATTATCACCGATCACTGTATTAGTGTCACTATCAGCATCAGTTAGCGTCCCTCCCAGCCAATGTCAGTTAGCACTAGATTGCCTGCTACACTATCACAATCCCACTATAATTCCCTGATCACTGCCATTACCAGCATACTGCCTGTACGGATTAGTATCTTGATCAATCAGAACTATACTAGTGTCCCCAATAGTATAGTGCCCCCAATAGTATAGTGCCCCAATAGAATATTGTCCCCAATAGTATAGTGCCCCCAATAGTATATTGTCCCCAATAGTATAGTGTTTTGCCTCAAAACAAAGGGTTTTTAACACTACTACAAATCGCTCACTAATACACGGATTAGGCTTAATAAATATTAAAGCAAAACATGATTTATTGAATAAGTTCTGTTAGTATAATAACATAAGAATTGTCAGAATTGCAAATCACATTTAGATCATATTATAGCAAGAATAAAGCATCAATACATCACCGGATATTGTAGCATCACCCACTGCCCAGTGACTGGGGGACTCCAACAGTCAGCAAAGGGGAATCCGGGAAATCACCGCAAGGCACGTCTGCCGCATCTTCAATGAGTCCCAAATTCCCCTAGAATCCCCCGCCTTTTATATACATAGTTTGGAATGTCTTTATCTACTGCCATGCACAGTATCTCCTGGTTATATAACGTCATGTATGATTCTGCGGAGTAGTTAGAGTCAACGAGTGATCGGCTGTGCCATCACGCGTAGTTACCTATTTTGATGGAATGCACATCTGGTGAATATCAGCCACATCTCTGGTTTCAACTGGTTTTAACTGGTTTAATGTACACTTCCAACATGTTATTTTGAACTCCAGTTACCCATCTAATGGTTATAATCATTAGCATTATGACAGTTGAGTGTCAATCACTTCTCATCCATACATCCTGTACACTCATGTCACATATGTATCACATATAGTGCCCCCAATAGTATATTGTCCTCAATAGTATAGTGCCCCCAATAGTATATTGTCCTCAATAGTATAGTGCCCCCAATAGTATATTGTCCTCAATAGTATAGTGCCCCCAATAGTATAGTGTCCCCAATAGTATAGTGCCCCCAATAGTATAGTGTCCCCAATAGTATAGTGTCCCAAATAGTATAGTGCCCCCAATAATATATTTTCCCCAATAGTATAGTGCCCCCAATAGTATAGTGTCCCAAATAGTATAGTGCCCCCAATAGTATATTTTCCCCAATAGTATAGTGCCCCCAATAGTATAGTGCCCCCAATAGTATATTGTCCCCAATAGTATAGTGCCCCCAATAGTATAGTGTCCCCAATAGTATAGTGCCCCCAAAAAAACACAGTTTGGTTTTTAACCAAAGACTCATAGCAAAATACATTTTGGCCTAAATTGATGAAGAAATTTAATTTTATTGGATACATTTTATAACAGAAAGTAAAAAATATTGTTTTGGGGTTTTTTTAAAAACGTTTTGGTATTTTTTAAATTTTATTATAAAAATAATTATGAAAAAAACCCCAGTGGTGATTATATACCGCCAAAAGAAAACAAAATTATATAAATTTCATTTGGGTACAGTGTTGCATGACCGAGCAATTTCCAGTTAAGGTCGTGTAGTGTGGAATAGCGAAAAAAAAATGGCCTGGTCATGAATGGGGTAAAATCTTCCGGAAGTGGTCAAAAGGAGGATCTCTGTGTTACCTATAAACATAACAATACGGCATAAATTATGTTGCACGATGCTAGTGTCCTCAATAGTATAGTGCCCCCAATAGTATAGTGTCCCCAATAGTATAGTGCCCCCAATAGTATAGTGCCCCCAAAAATGCAGTTTGGTTTTTACCAAAGACGCGTAGCAAAATACATTTTGGCCTAAATTTATGAAGAAATTAAATTTTATTGGATATGTTTCATAACAAAAAGTAAAAAAAAAATATTGTTTTGGGTTTTTTTCTAAATTTTTGGTATTTTTTTTATTTATATTATAAAAATAATTACAAAACAAACCCTGTGGTGATTAAATACCACCAAAAGAAAACAAAATGATATAAATTTCATTTAGGTACAGTGTTGCATGACCGAGCAATTGCCAGTTAAAGTCGAGTAGTGTGGAATAGCAAAAAAAAAAAAAAATGGCCTGGTCATGAATGGGGTAAAATCTTCCGTTAGTGGTCAAAAGGAGGATCTCTGCGTTACCTATAAACATAACAATACGGCACAAATTATGTTGCACGATGAAAAGGTAACTCAATACACAAAAGCCAGAAAATGACCAAAGCCAATGGGAGATGTTGATGGTCTCAGTGATGAGAATGGAGTTGGTGTTCCAGAAACACGGCTTGACTCCTCCCAACACTGGGCTGTTGGTATTCATGCTGATCCTCTTGTTTAGAGGGACACGGGACATAGAAAAGATGGAGGTGTGGTTGTTACATATGAAATTGTAAGGCTGATAAACTGCTGCATGTCCTGTCATGTAGTCTGATCCCCCCTTCACTTTATCCACAAGAACTATCTAGCTCCTCCCTCACCATGATGTCCTCCATGGAAGCTTCTGCTGAAGGGCAGGGGAGATTAGACTCCTCTGCTAGAGGGACCCAACCAGCAGTGACCACCCCTCCTTCTCTCTCATCATGATGTCCTCCATGGAAGTTTCTGCTGAAGGTCAGGGGAGATCAGACTACACTGCTAGGAGGGACCCAACCAGCAGTGACCCCCCCTCCACCCCACTACGATGTCCTCCATGGAAGCGTCTGCTGAAGGTCAGGGGAGATCAGACTACACTGCTAGAGGGACCCAACCAGGTCTCTGATCTCCTTTAAAGTGTTTCTTCCATGATAAAGATCAGAGGAGCGCTCAGCCACGTGTTTTCTGAGGTGTATATCAAGGTGTGCTTCTTCCCAGTGTGAGATCTCTGATGTACGGCAACATATTATCCATAGAGAAGACATTTCCCGCACTCAGGACACTAATACACCTCGAGGGTGGTGTGGGTTCTCTGATGTTTGGTAAGACAAGATTTCTGTGAAGAACATTTCCCGCACTCAGGGCAGCAACACGGCTTCTCCCCTCTGTGGGATCTTTTTATGTTTATGAGGTTTTTACATTTAAATGGATAAGATTTCCCTCACACAGGACCAGAAAACATTTTTTTCTGCGTGTGACGCATCTGATGATTAGTGAGATGGAACTTCTGGGAAAAACATTTCCCGCACTCAGGGCAGGAATACGGTTTTTCCCCCGTGTGCAATCGAAGATGAATAGTAAGTATGTGTTTCTGTGAAAAACATTTCCCGCACTCAGGGCAGGAATGTGGTTTCTCTCCTGTGTGAGATCTCTGATGTTTAGCAAGGCCTGATTTCCGGGAATAACATTTCCCGCACTCAGGGCAGGAAAACATCTTTTCCACAGCGTGACATACCCGATGTTCATTGAGATGGGACTTTTGAGAAAAAGATTTTCCGCACTCTGGGCAGGAATACGGCTTCTCGCCTGTGTGCAATATCTGATGTTTGGTAAGATTGGCCTGCTGTGAAAAACATTTCCCACACTCAGGGCAACAAAATGGCTTCTCTCCCGTGTGAGTTCTTTGATGTATAATAAGTTTTGATTTTAACAAAAAGCATTTCCCGCACTCAAGACAAGAAAACACCTTTTCCTCTCTGTGAGATACCTGATGTTCAGTGAGACTTGGCTTTCGTGAAAAACATTTTCCGCACTCTAGGCAGGAATATGGCTTTTCACCCGTATGCAATCTCTGATGATTGTTAAGATTACACTTGCGTGAAAAACATTTTCCGCACTCGGGACAGGAAAATGGCTTCTCCCCCGTGTGCAATACTAGATGTTTGGTAAGATTGGACTTCTGGGAAAAACATTTCCCGCATTCAGGGCAGGGATACGGCTTCTCGCCTGTGTGCGATTTTTGATGTCTAACAAGTTCTGATTTCCGTGGAAAAAATTTCCCGCACTCAGGACAGGTAAACACCTTTTCCTGCATGTGACATATCTGATGTTCCTTAAGAAGCGACCTTTGTGAAAAACGCTTTCCACACTCAGCACAGGAATATGCCTTCACACCTCTGTGCAATCTTAGATGCCTGGAAAGATTGGACGTATGTGAAAAACATTTCCCGCACTTAGGGCAGCAAAATGGCTTCTCCCCCGTGTGAGATCTTTTATGTAAAACAAGTTCTGATTTCCTTGTATAACATTTCCCGCACTCAGGGCAGGAATATGGCTTTTTACCCGTGTGTGATCTCTGATGTCTACTAAGATAGGACCTCTGTGAAAAACATTTCCCGCATTTAGGGCAGGAATAGGGCTTCTCCCCCGTGTGAGACCTTATATGTGCAGTGAGATCGGGTTTGCGCATAAAGCGTTTCCCACACTCAGGGCAGGAATAAAGCTTTTCCTCTACGTGGAATCGCTGATGTACAGAAAGATTTAATTCAGAGCTAAAACTTTCTGCACATTCAGGACAGGGAAATGTCTTCTCCCCTTGAACCCCGGCCCCATCCCCCACAGTACGAGGGTGCTCAGAGTCAGAGGGATTCCATGGTCTCTCCACACTAGGAAGTCCACCATCCATAGTGGAGCTCATTGTCTTTTCTCCGGCACAATCTCCTGGGATGTCCTCATCTTCCATTTTACAACCTGGAGATAAAGTGAGACGATCCTTTGAGGGTTTCTCCATGGCGGGTCCTGGAAAAATAGAAAAACATCATCAATAGATAGGAGGGGGTTAGTTCACTTCCATCAAGATTCCATCTGGATCAGGGAGATAGGAGGGAGCAGATGTTCTCTGTGGATGTCCCAACCAGCTGGGACTCCTCCCCTCTTCAGTCAAAGGGCCTTTGGTCCTCCCAGATCACTTCTACATTTACACCGTCTTGTCAGAGGAACAGGAACCAATGGGGGCTGGGGGGGGGGGGCGGTAACAGAGCAGAGATAAGAGAAGAATATATTCTGGTCACCTGTGCTGATCTCTGTAGGAGTGTCCTCCTCTATGAATATCCTCCTCATTCCAGCCTCCTCTGTATATTGCTGATCATCCCTCACATACGTCTCTTCTACTTCACCCTCAACTTTCATGTCCATCAGATCTTCACCCTAAACCAACAGAATGGCAGAAAATAACATCTGTAACATAGAAGGATCTATGATGTGAGATCACATAGAACATCTCATCTTGTAGAGTCCACACATCGTCTCCACATGTCAGAGTGTTCCATCACTTTATGTTCCCGACCCTCAACTCCACCGACCTGATGATGGTGAGGGATGGTGTGACCTTCCTGTGTGGAATCCGGGGAATACAGAGGACGGGGACATCTCTCTGGTAGGTTCCCAAGACTGGATCCACCTACCTGATGATGGTGAGGGATGGTGTGACCTTCCTGTGAGGAATCCCGGGAATACAGAGGACGGGGACATCTCTCTGGTAGGTTCCTGGTATTAGGAGGCTCCATCATCATGTCCTTGTGTCCTTCTGAAAGTTCCTCCATCACTCCATACTCCTCATCCTCCTCTTTATACTCTTCTTTCGGAACAATATTATAATCCCCGAAGTTTCCATGCTAAATAAGTATTAAACCATTCATTGTAACAAACATGCTGTGTATAAATCATAACTACTGATAATTGTTCCTCATCTACCTGATGATGGTGAGAGATGGTGTGACCTTTCTGTGTGTCCATCATGACGTCCTTGTAGAGGTCCTTGTGTTCTTCTAAATACTCCCACTCCTCCATGGAGAAATAGACAGTGACACCCTGACACCTTATAGGAACCTGACACATACAATGATACAGTCACCATCCAGACACATCCCTTGTCTGTTACTGGAGAATGTCCCAGAATTCCCGGCACCGCTCACCTCTCCTGTCAGCAGCTCCATCATCTTCTTGGTGACTTCTAGAATCTTCTCCATGTTGTGTCTCTCAGGGTTTAGGGAGTCACATGGAGGCACTGTGATGGTCATATGATCACCTGACTTCAGAAGAGGGAATCTCTGTATTGGGGAACCAATAGGAACATCATGTTAGAATCCCAGAATCCTCCTCACCTCTCCAGTCAGGTCTGTGTTTTATTAATAGAGATGAGAGTGATGTCATGTGACCTCCCAGAATCCTCCTCACCTCTCCGGTCAGGTCTGTGTTTTATTAATAGAGACAAGAGTGACGTCGTGTGACCTCCCAGAATCCTCCTCACCTCTCTGGTCAGGTCTGTGTGATGTCATGTGACCTCCCAGAATCCTGCTCACCTCTCCGGTCAGGTCTGTGTTTTATTAATAGAGATGAGAGTGATGTCATGTGACCTCCCAGAATCCTCCTCACCTCTCCGGTCAGGTCTGTTTTATTAATAGAGATAAGAGTGATGTCATGTGACCTCCCAGAATCCTCCTCACCTCTCCGGTCAGGTCTGTTTTATTAATAGAGATGAGAGTGATGTCATGTGACCTCCCAGAATCCTCCTCACCTCTCTGGTCAGGTCTGTGTGATGTCATGTGACCTCCCAGAATCCTCCTCACCTCTCCGGTCAGGTCTGTGTTTTATTAATAGAGATGAGAGTGATGTCATGTGACCTCCCAGAATCCTCCTCACCTCTCCGGTCAGGTCTGTGTTTTATTAATAGAGATGAATGATGTCATGTGACCTCCCAGAATCCTCCTCACCTCTCCGGTCAGCAGGTAGATGATCTCCAGGGTGAGGTTTAGTATCCTCTCAGTCATGTGACTCGGGTCCTTCTCCATCCTCACGTGTGGCACCATCGATGAAGGTCTCTGGTCTGGGGTGAATACATGACAATACGTTAGGATGAATATCTGAGACGGGGATAATTCGGAATGATCTTGCGGTTTGGCCTTCAGTCTCACACTTGAACCTTTGCCCGTCTGTCCTGTTTTCCGGGAGCCATCGCATATAGAAGTTCTACCGTTTCTGTATAGAACGGCTTCCCACTGTTACTGGTTCCTGAAGAAGTCCTTGCACCCTCTGCATCCCTAGGAACCATTGATGTCATCAGGAACTCCGGCCACATCAGCCAATAGGGTGTATCTGGGTAATGATGTCACCACTATCCCCACCCCCTGCCTTTATATACTTGATGACAGCTCGGGGAGCCGTCGTTTGGCTATTGGTACCATTAGGATTGGTTGCGTCCACCAGGTCGATGTTTTTTTTTTTTCTACAAGTCGTCGGGCATAGTGATTGATGATGGATTTTCTACCAAAGGTATTTTTGGGATTTTTACTTTTTTTTTTAATTAAAAAAGGACTTGAAAAACATTTGGGTACTTTACTTCTAGGTGACATTTTTTTTTCTGTGAATGAGTAGGGGCTCTATGTACCTCCTACTCATTCATGTGGGGGGAGGGTCGTTCAGTGCCTTATTCAGATTCCAGCAAGTCGTCCCCCCCTCCCCCCAACAATCACGAGCCAGGGTTGTGAGGAAGAAGCCCTTGTCTTTATTGACATGGGGACAAGGTGCTTCCCCCTTTCACTCCTGGCCTGCTAGGCTGCATGTTCTGATTCAAGGCGTGGTGTGAATTTATTTTTTAGTTACCGCCCCTTCAGTTAAACAAAAAAAATCCAATAAGTACATATGGATTTTTTTTTTTTAAGTCCGCGGAAGTGCAAAAAACCCATAAGTGAACAAAAACGTGCTAGTGCAAAACCAACACAAAAAAGTGCACTTAGCGGTGTGCTTTGTCCACCCCCCCGAAGGGGTAGGACCTCTACCCTGATCCCCCGGGCAAGAAGCTCCTGACAGGGACTAAGGTTCCCATATGGTCCACCTAGCCAAAAGGCCTGGCGGACCCCTTTCCTTGTGGCTAGCCTAAGCCAGCCACCAAGTACTTGGTAAGGGGGATCTCCCGAAGAGAAACATCTGGATTGGCTCATTTGAAAGTTGTGGTGTCTACAAACTATGAGATATATATTGGAACTTTTTTTTTTATACTAGTAATGGTGATAATCAGCAACTTATAGTGGGACAGCAATAGTGCGGTGGGAAATCTGACACTAACTGATGCTGGGTGGAACTAACTGCCACTGACATCACCAGTGACACCACTACTGTGATTGGTGATAATACTGTATACGTTGTCACTGGATTAATGTCACTGGCTGGGAAGAGGTTAACATCTAGGGAGAGATGGCGGAGGAAGAGGATGGGCGAGACGGCGGAGTTAGAGGACGGACGAGACGGCGGAGGAAGAGGACGGGCGAGATGGCGGAGGAAGAGGACAGACATGAGGATAGAGGAAGAGGACGGGCGTGAGGACAAAGGAAGAGGACGGGCGTGAGGACGGAGGAAGAGGACGGGACAGACGGCGGAAGAAGAGGACGGGACAGACGGCGGAAGAAGAGGACGGGAGAGACGGCGGAAGAAGAGGACGGGAGAGACGGCGGAAGAAGAGGACGAGACAGACGGCGGAAGAAGAGGACGAGACAGACGGCGGAAGAAGAGGACGAGACAGACGGCGGAAGAAGAGGACGGAAGAGACGGCGGAAGAAGAGGCCGGGAGAGACGGCGGAAGAAGAGGACGGGAGAGACGGCGGAAGAAGAGGACGGGCGAGACGGCGGAGGAAGAGGACGGGCGAGACGGCGGGGGAAGAGGACGGGCGAGACGGCGGGGGAAGAGGACGGGCGAGACGGCGGGGGAAGAGGACGGGCGAGACGGTGGGGGAAGAGGACGGGCGAGACGGCGGGGGAAGAGGACGGACGAGACGGCGGGGGAAGAGGACGGACGAGACGGCGGGGGAAGAGGACGAGCGAGACGGCGGGGGAAGAGGACGGACAAGACGGCGGGGGAAGAGGACGGGCGAGACGGCGGGGGGAAGAGGACGGGCGAGAGGGCGGAGGAAGAGGACGGGCGAGACGGCGGAGGAAGAAGACGGGCGAGACGGCGGAGGAAGAGGACGGGCGAGACGGCGGAGGAAGAGGACGGGACAGATGGCGGAAGAAGAGGACGGGACAGACGGCGGAAGAAGAGGACGGGACAGACGGCGGAAGAAGAGGACGGGCGCGACAACGGAGGAAGAGGACGGGCGAGACGGCGAGTGAAGAGGACGGGCGAGACGGCGGAGGAAGAGGACGGGCGAGACGGCGGAGGAAGAGGACGGGCATGACGGGGGGTTACTGGGTGTAAATAGAAAATAAGATCTTATCACCTCCTCTGCTGCCAGAAATATTTTCTCTACGTTTTCCCACACGGAACTCCTTTTATACCTGACATCACTTCCTGTCTGTCCCTGACATCACTTCCTGTCTTCCATAGAGACTTTCTGTTTGGGTAGAAGTGAGATCCCCACCTTGTGGAGCTCAGAGGAACTGCAGCCCCAAGAACCATCTGGTAGTGTGACCCCGGCCTTGTGCTGGGTTTGTATGGACTGTATGTCCTCATAGAGGGGTCACCTCCACTCCCACCAAGGGGGACAGAAATATATGACTGATCGGGACAGGTGGAGGGATTTTGGTACCTTAATTTTGCAACAAAACTACTTACAGATTTAATGATAATTAGCCATTAATTGTTTCACTTTGGGGCGCTACTTATGGGAAATTTGCTTGCAGCCCCATACCTTCCAACCCATGTGATGCCCCCAATCCTCCAAAGAAGGCTCAGGCTGTGGTTTAATGGATGTCATGGATCACCTCCTCGCTGTCCTCATCAGATGCACCCAGCAGCAAAGCAGCCATTCAAAATGGGGCAAGGGCCCATATCCCAGAACAAATGACACTCTCTTTCGGCATGTCCCACCTCTAGGAAATGGACGTGAAGAACCCTCTGACATTTCTCTCCCACGTGTAAAAAGTGCCCAAGAGAATAAAATGGTGGGTTTTGCAAGTTTTTGTCAAATTCACTCAGCAGAAAATGAAAAAATACCAAGGCACCTGGCTAGGCAGTCCCTTACCGCACAGACCCAATCCTGGCCTCTCAATAGGGTTCACCAGCCCCCTTGAGCTTGCTCAGTCCACCAGAGACGTTTGGACTCCCTCCAGCCCCCTGGACACGCTAACCTCTTCAGTCTTCCAGACCCTCTCTTGGTCTCCCAGACTCTTGTAGCTGTCCAGACTTTCCTCGGTCCTTTGGCAAGGAATCCCTCCCTCACAAGGGATGCAGTCCCTGGTGGGAAGACCCAGTTCTCCTGGCAGGACTTTGTCTCCAAATGGTAACAAGTGCAACTGCTGGGCTATGACCAGGCCTGGCTTATGATGATCCTGGCCACTCACACAGGTTGTAGGCAACTAGCGAAGCTTGGACACAGGACTGAAGACTCCATCCGACCCAATACTCTGAAGCCTTCAAGCTTTGCCCCGATCCGGACTTACCAAATCTAGAGAAAGCTTCAGACACAGTGTTCTCTGCTCACGAAACTTCTGCCGGCACTTCTCAGGCTGACTCTTTGGACTCATTGACACTTGCTTCGACTTTACCACACATCAAATCTCCTACCACTTCAGCATGCTCTTTTGATGTGTTTCTGATGCCTCAGTAAAGCTTTAATGAAGTTTAGAAAATGCCCCATATGAGTGTTGATTTTCGATTTGTTTTACAGGGGCCCAGAACCCCATCTCAGCAGTACCCTCACTGAGCAGATCCCCAGCTCATTAGAATGCCTTGTTCAGCAGATCCCCAGCTCATTGGTACCTTCATTCAGCAGATACCCTGCTCAGTAGTACCCCCAGCTCTACTGATCCCCGCTCAATAATAATCCCCAGCTCTGCTGATCCCCCACTCAGTAGTACCCCCAGCTCTACTGTTCCCCCACTGAGTAGCAACCCCCAGCTCTACTGATCCCCAGCTCAGTTGTAACCCCCAGCTCTACTGTTCCCCCATTGAGTAGTAACCCCCAGCTCTACTGTTCCCCTACTGAGTAGTAACCCCAAGCTCTACTGTTCCCCCACAGAGTAGTAATCCCCAGCGCTGCTGATCCCCAGCTCAGTAGTAACCCCCAGCTCTACTGTTCCCCCACTGAGTAGTAAGCCCCAGCTCTACTTTTCCCCTGCTGGGTAGTAAACCCCAGCTCTGCTGATCCCCAGCTCAGTAGTAACCCCCCAGCTCTGCTGATCCCCCACTCAGTAGTATCCCCAGCTCTACTGTTCCCCCATGGAGTAGTAACCCCCAGCTCTATTGTTCCCCCACTGGGTAGTAACCCCCAGCTCTGCTGATCACCTGCTTAGTAGTAACCCCCAGCTCTACTGTTCCCCCACTGAGTAGTAATCCCCAGCTCAGTAATACCCCCAGCTCTACTGTTCCCCCACTGGGTAGTAACCCCCAGCTCTGCTGATCAACTGCTTAGTAGTAACCCCCAGCTCTACTGTTCCCCCACTGAGTAGTAAGCCCCAGCTCTACTGTTCCCCCAAAGAGTAGTAACCACCAGCCCTGCTGATCCCCAGCACAGTAGTAACCCCCAGCTCTACTGTTCCCCCGTTTGATAGTAGCCCCCAGCTCTGCTAATCTACTGCTGAGTAGTAACCACCAGCTTTGCTGATCCCCAGCTCAGCAGTAAACCCCAGCTCTGCTGATCCCCCTCTGAGTAATACTCCCCAGCTCTGCTGATCCTCAGTTCAGAAATAACCCCCAGCTTTGCTGATCCCCCGCTCAGTAGTAACCCCCAGCTCTGCTGATCCCCAGCTCAATAATGCCCAGCTCTGCTGAGCCCCACTCCATAGTAAACCCTAGCTCTGCTGATCCCCATTCAGTAGTAACCCCCAGCTCTGTCAATCCCCCACTTAGTTGTAACCCCAAGCTTTGCTGATCCTCTGATTTTCAGATTTTTTTCTCTCTCTAGTCCCCACTCACCTCTCATGCTGTGCACCACTTGTGACATTGATAGTTTCTCCTGCTCCAGTCCCCCAGCTCTGCTGAGCCTCTGCCACTCAGTCCTCTCTCTCAGGTCCCTGCTCACCTTCTGCTATAGTGTTCCCATGTTGCACCATGATTGCCATCTGCTAGTTGCTACAGTCCAGTCCGGACCCCACAACTTCTTGCTGCTCCTCGCTGCACACCAGATGTGAGGTCTACACTAGACTTTCCCACAATATATACACATGAACCAGACATAACTGCTGATGTCGTCTTTCTGGTTCTCTTGTTGGTTTCCCATTGCATCCTGGGATATCTCATTCCTGCAATACCTCCAAAACAAAGCAAAGCTGAAGCTGAATAAAAGCCTCTCAAAAGCTGCGGGTGCTGTTAGGGAGCATTGTCATAGACGTCTATGGAGGCTTTGGAGAGGCTTTGAAGCACCAAGAAAGTGACATGGGGGATCATTTTCGAAGCTAATAGAAGCAAATGCAAGAGTGTGAACAGGACTGTAAGTGTCACGTACCTGATAGAAGTTTGAATTGACGAGGTCACCCTCTCTTGTATCTCCAACCCAGGCCCCACTGAAGGTGGAACAGATGGTGGTGAGGGACAGGAGAAACACGAGTGCCTGTGGGTGTTGATAGACTTCTATGGAGGCTTTGAAGCACCAAGAAAGCGACACGGGGGATCATTTTCGAAGCTAATAGAAGCAAATGCAAGAGTGTGAACAGAACTGTAAGTGTCACGTACCTGATAGAAGTTTGAATTGACGAGGTCACCCTGTGGGTGTTGATTGTAGAACTTTCAGCTGGTGGTGTTGCCTCGGTGAATCAAGCAGGGCATCCAGTCAGGAACAGAGATTCCGGAACGGCCAGCTGAGGTTAAGGAGGCACTCCACTGAAACTGCAAGATCTGGGTACATGGCTTCCCAGAACATCTGATAAGCACAAGGCCGGAACGCACCGTGACAACCGGAGCTGATATAATAGATAGCCAGGACAAGCACTCGGCAGGACTGTAGAGCCAAAGAGTAGTCAGAGTAATAGCCAGGGTCAGCAATGAGCAGGCGATGAGGCACTGGAACATCAAACAGGGACGAGGTCAGGAGGAAGCCAGGATCAGAAACCGATGAGCAGAAACATAAGCAGAATCCAAGAGCAGGTTAATGGCAAGCCGGGTCAGAACCGGATACACACAGGATACAGCAGGACACAGGAAGGAATGTCCACCCATGAATAGGGTTGCTGCACTTCATTGATGGTACTCAGGGAATGGCATAACAGTCACATCACATCATTGTTCAGAAGGGATGGAGGCCACTTGTGCCAACCCAGAGAGTCAAGTGTGTAGAGTGGCCTTAGCTGTTGCTCTAGAGGGCACACTGTTAACCCCTTGATTGCCCCTAGATGGTAACCCCTTTCCCCAGCCAGTGTCATTAGTACAGCATACAGTATTATCACCGATCACTGTATTAGTGTCACTATCAGCATCAGTTAGCGTCCCTCCCAGCCAATGTCAGTTAGCACTAGATTGCCTGCTACACTATCACAATCCCACTATAATTTCCTGATCACTGCCATTACAAGCATACTGCCTGTATGGATCAGTATCTTGATCAATCAGAACTATACTAGTGTCCCGAATAGTATAGTGCCCCCAATAGTATAATGTCCCCAATAGTATAGTGCCCCCAATAGTATAGTGCCCCAATAGAATATTGTCCCCAATAGTATAGTGCCCCCAATAGTATATTGTCCCCAATAGTATAGTGCCCCCAATAGTATATTGTCCTCAATAGTATAGTGCCCCCAATAGTATAGTGCCCCCAATAGTATATTGTCCCCAATAGTATAGTGCCCCCAATAGTATAGTGCTCCCAAAAAAACACAGTTTGGTTTTTACCAAAGACTCGTAGCAAAATACATTTTGGCCTAAATTGATGAAGAAATTTAATTTTATTGGATACGTTTTATAACAGAAAGTAAAAAATATTGTTTTGGGTTTTTTTTTAAAAAGTTTTGGTATTTTTTTATTTTTATTATAAAAATAATTATGAAAAAAATCCCAGTGGTGATTATATACCGCCAAAAGAAAACAAAATCATATAAATTTCATTTGGGTACAGTGTTGCATGACCGAGCAATTTCCAGTGTGGAATAGCGAAAAAAAATGGCCTGGTCATGAATGGGGTAAAATCTTCCGGAAGTGGTCAAAAGGAGGATCTCTGTGTTACCTATAAACATAACAATACGGCATAAATTATGTTGCACGATGCTAGTGTCCTCAATAGTATAGTGTCCTCAATAGTATAGTGTCCCCAATAGTATAGTGTCCCCAATAGTATAGTGCCCCCAATAGTATAGTGTCCTCAATAGTATAGTGCCCCCAATAGTATAGTGTCCTCAATAGTATAGTGTCCCCAATAGTATAGTGCCCTCAAAAATGCAGTTTGGTTTTTACCAAAGACGCGTAGCAAAATACATTTTGGCCTAAATTGATGAAGAAATTTAATTTTATTGGATATGTTTCATAACAAAAAGTAAAAAAAAAATATTGTTTTGGGTTTTTTTCTAAATTTTTGGTATTTTTTTATTTATATTATAAACATGATTACAAAACAAACCCTGTGATGATTAAATACCACCAAAGGAAAACAAAATGATATAAATTTCATTTGGGTACAGTGTTGCATGACCGAGCAATTGCCAGTTAAAGTCGAGTAGTGTGGAATAGCAAAAAAAAAAAAATGGCCTGGTCATGAATGGGGTAAAATCTTCCGTTAGTGGTCAAAAGGAGCATCTCTGCGTTACCTATAAACATAACAATACGGCACAAATTATGTTGCACGATGAAAAGGTAACTCAATACACAAAAGCCAGAAAATGACCAAAGCCAATGGGAGATGTTGATGGTCTCAGTGATGAGAATGGAGTTGGTGTTCCAGAAACACGGCTTGACTCCTCCCAACACTGGGCTGTTGGTATTCATGCTGATCCTCTTGTTTAGAGGGACACAGGACATAGAAAAGATGGAGGTGTGGTTGTTACATATGAAATTGTAAGGCTGATAAACTGCTGCATGTCCTGTCATGTAGTCTGATCCCCCCTTCACTTTATCCACAAGAACTATCTAGCTCTTCCCTCACCATGATGTCCTCCATGGAAGCTTCTGCTGAAGGTCAGGGGAGATCAGACTCCTCTGCTAGAGGGACCCACCAGCAGTGACCACCCCTCCTTCTCTCTCATCATGATGTCCTCCATGGAAGCTTCTGCTGAAGGTCAGGGGAGATCAGACTCCACTGCTAGAGGGGCCCAACCAGCAGTGACCCCCTCCTTCTATCTCACCACGATGTCTTCCTATGAAGCTTCTGCTGAAGGTCAGGGGAGATCAGACTCCACTGCTAGAGGGGCCCAACCAGCAGTGACCCCCTCCTTCTATCTCACCACGATGTCTTCCTATGAAGCTTCTGCTGAAGGTCAGGGGTGATCAGACTACACTGCTAGAGGGACCCAACCAGCAGTGACCCCCCTCCTTCTCTCTCACCATGATGTCCTCCATGGAAGCTTCTGCTGAAGGTCAGGGGAGATCAGACTACACTGCTCAAGGGGCCCAACCAGCAGTGACCCCCTCCTTTTCTCTCACCATGATGTCCTCCATGGAAGCTTCTGCTGAAGGTCAGGGGAGATCAGACTCCACTGCTAGAGGGGCCCAACCAGCAGTGAACCCCTCCTTCTATCTCACCACAATGTCTTCCTATGAAGCTTCTGCTGAAGGTCAGGGGAGATCAGACTACACTGCTAGAGGGACCCAACCAGCAGTGACCCCCCCCCCTCCTTTCTCTTAGCAGAGGAAGCGAGACACAACTTTGAAGTCTTTAGTGATCTCTGATCTCCTTATAAAGTGTTTCTTCCATGATAAAGATCAGAGGAGCGCTCAGCCATGTGTTTTCTGAGGTGTATATCAAGGTGTGCTTCTTCCCAGTGCGAGATCTCTGATGTACGGCAACATATCATCCATCTAGAAGACATTTCCCGCACTCAGGACACTAATTCACCTCAAGCATTGTGTGGGATTTCTGATGTACAGTAAGATAAGACTTCTGTGAAAAACATTTCCCGCACGTAGGGCAGCAAAAAGGCTTCTCTCCTGTGTGACATCTCTGATGTCTAGAGAGATCTGATTTCGATAGAAAGCATTTCCTGCACTCAGGGCAGGGAAACGGCTTCTCCCCCGTGTGACATCTCTGATGTCTAGCAAGATCTGATTTCGACAGAAAGCATTTCCCGCACTCGGAGCAGGAAAATGGCTTCTCTCCTGTGTGAGATCTTCGATGTCTAACAAGATCTGATTTCGCTGGATAACATTTCCCGCACTCTGGGCAGGAAAATGGTTTTACCCCTGTGTGACATACCTGATGTACATTAAGATGGTACTTTTGTGAAAAACATTTTCCGCACTCGGGGCAGGGATATGGCTTTTGGCCTGTGTGCAATTTCTGATGTCTTAAAAGATGAGCCTTCTGTGAAAAACTTTTCCCACAAACAGGACAGGAATATAGCTTCTCTCCTGTGTGTGATCTCTGATGTCTCAAAAGACTGGTCTTATCTGAAAAACATTTCCCACATTCAGAGCAGGAAAAAGGCTTCTGCCCTGTGTGAGATCTCTGATGTCTAACAAGATCAGATTTTGATGGAAAACATTTCCCGCACTCGGGGCAGGAAACAGGCTTCTCTCCGGTGTGAGATCTTTGATGTTTAACAAGTTCTAATTTCCATGGAAAACATTTCCCGCACTCAGAACAGGAAAATGGTTTTTCGCCTGTATGACATATCTGATGTGCAGTAACATGGGACTTTCGTGAAAAATATTTTCCACACTCAGGGCAGGAATATGGCTTCTCACCCATGTGCACTCTCTGATGTCTTAAAAGATGGGAATTCTGTGAGAAACATTTCCCGCACTCAGAACAGGAAAATGGTTTCTCCCCCGTGTGAGATCGCATATGTACAGTGAGATCTGATTTGCGAATAAAGCTCTTCTCGCACTCAGGGCAGGAATACGGCTTCTCCCCTGTGTGAGATTTTTGATGTCTGGCAACTTCTGATTTCCATGGAAAACATTTCCCGCACTCAGGGCAGGAGTATGGCTTCTCCCCTGTGTGAGATTTCTGATGTCTGACCAGTTCTGATTTCCATGGAAAACATTTCCCGCACTCAGGGCAGGAATACGGTTTTTCCTTCATGCGAGATCTCTGATATACAGAAAGACCAAATTCAGAGCTAAAACTTTCAGAGCAGGAAAACTTCTTCTCCGCCTGAACCCCGCCACCATCCCCCACAGTACGAGGTTGCTCAGAGTCAGAAGGATTCCATGGTCTCTCCACACTGGGAAGTCCACCATCCATAGTGGAGCTCATTGTCTTTTCTCCGGCACAATCTCCTGGGATGTCCTCATCTTCTATTTTACAACCTGGAGATAAAGTGAGACGATCCTTTGAGGGTTTCTCCATGGCGGGTCCTGGAAAAATAGAAAAACATCATCAATAGATAGGAGAGGGTTAGTTCACTTCCATCAAGATTCCATCTGGATCAGGGAGACAGGAGGGAGCAGATGTTCTCTGTGGATGTCCCAACCAGCTGGGACTCTTCCCCTCTTCAAAGAGCCTTTGGTCCTCCCAGATCACTTCTACATTTACACCGCATTGTCAGAGGAGCAGGAACCGATGGGGGGCTGGGGGGGGGGGGCGGTAACAGAGCAGAGATAAGAGAAGAATATATTCTGGTCACCTGTGCTGATCTCTGTAGGAGTGTCCTCCTCTATGAATGTCCTCCTCATTCCAGCCTCCTCCGTATATTGCTGATCATCCCTCACATACGTCTCTTCTACTTCACCCTCAACTTTCATGTTCATCAGATCTTCACCCTAAACCAACAGAATGGCAGAAAATAACATCTGTAACATAGAAGGATTTATGATGTGAGATCACATAGAACATCTCATCTTGTAGAGTCCACACATCGTCTCCACATGTCAGAGTGTTCCATCACTTTATGTTCCCGACCCTCAACTCCACCTACCTGATGATGGTGAGGGATGGTGTGACCTTCCTGTGTGGAATCCCGGGAATACAGAGGATGGGGACATCTCTCTGGTAGGTTCCTGGTATTAGGTGGCTCCATCATAATGTCCCTGTAGAGATCTTTGTGTCCATCAGAAAACTCCTCCATCACTCCATACTCCTCATCCTCCTCTTCATACTCTTCTTTAATAACAATATTATAATCCCCAAGGTTTCCACTCTAAATATATAATAAGATATTCATTGTAACAAAGAAGCTGTATATAAATCATAACTATCAGTGATTGTTCCTCATCTACCTGATGGTGGTGAGGGATGGTGTGACCTTCCTGTGAGGAATCCCAGGAATACAGAGGAAGGGGACATCTCTTTGGTGGGTTCCCATGACTGGATCCATCTACCTGATGATGGTGAGGGATGGTGTGACCTTCCTGTGTGGAATCTTGGGAATACAGTGGATGGGGACATCTCTCTGGTGGGTTCCCATGACTGGATCCATCTGTAGGAAAGACACACACTGACTGAATCCATTGTTTCTATGTGTTTATCAGATGATGGGGGATCTAGGTGGAGCCTCCGTACTGCTCTCTCCTTTCCAATAAAGTCTCCTCTTACCCGGTGATGTGAGGGGCGGCTGATTGTCCATCATGACGTCCTTGTAGAGGTCCTTGTGTCCTTCTAAATACTCCCACTCCTCCATGGAGAAATAGACAGTGACACCCTGACACCTTATAGGAACCTGACACACACAATGATACAGTCACCATCCAGACACATCCCTTGTCTGTTACTGGAGAATGTCCCAGAATTCCCGGCACCGCTCACCTCTCCTGTCAGTAGCTCCATCATCTTCTTGGTGACTTCTAGAATCTTCTCCATGTTGTGTCTCTCAGGGTTTAGGGAGTCACATGGAGGCACTGTGATGGTCATATAATCACCTGACTTCAGAAGAGGAAATCTCTGTATTGAGGAACCAATAGGAATATCATGTTAGACTCCCAGAATCCTCCTCACCTCTCCGGTCAGGTCTGTGTGTTATTAATAGAGATGAGAGTGATGTCATTAGACCTCCCAGAATCCTCCTCACCTCTCCGGTCAGGTCTGTGTGTTATTAATAGAGCTGAGAGTGATGTCATGTGACCTCCCAGAATCCTCCTCACCTCTCCGGTCAGGTCCGTGTTTTATTAATAGAAATAAGAGGGATGTCATGTGACCTCCCAGAATCCTCCTCACCTCTCCGGTCAGCAGGTAGATGATCTCCAGGGTGAGGTTTAGTATCCTCTCAGTCATGTGACTCGGGTCCTCCTCCATCTTCATTGGTGTGGCCATCTATGAAGGTTTCCCTGTAGACAGATAACATTGATGAGAGAATGATCTGGATTGGTTGTACAATAGGATGGGGATATCAGGAGGTAATATGAAGGTCTGTATTTGCAAACTATGACCTCCACTGGGACCATATTTAATGCGGAGTGTTTGTTTTTTGCTCTCATTCTTAGGTTTTAGGAACCTTTTACTCTTTGACCTCCTGGAGGACATATTCCATTTTCTATGTTGGGTGAGGTTTGGTTTCGGATGTTGTTTAGTATTCGATCTGCAGACAAGGAACAATTAATAGGGTTTTCTGCCTTCTTGAATGGGTTTTTCCTCAAGCATTGCTGTGAGGTCAGTGTGATGTCATAGGCTTCTCTGTCTCTGATTTAAGGAACTCTGGGAGGAGGAGCTGTGAGGTCAGTGTGATGTCATAGGATTCTCTGACTCCGGATGGAGGGACATTGGGAGGAGCAGCTGTGAGGTCAGTGTGATGTCATAGGATTCTGTCTCTGGATGGAGGGAGATTGGGAGGAGGAGCTGTGAGGTCAGTGGAGGTCGTAGGAGTTGTGAGGGGATAGGGGATTTACAACCTGGAGATAAAGTGGGGTCGTAGGAGTTGTCGAGGGTCGAGAATGTAACCAAGATGGTGGACGAATGCCTCTCAGTGCTCCGGAGTCCATCATAAAGATTCCCCCTTCCCCCGAGTGTCTGGAACACACTCCTACAGTCTTGGAGGGTGATGGCAGCAGTCCTGAATGCAACAACAGTGACCATGGACGAAGCTACAGATACCCTCTCTTGCAGCATGCTGAGCCTCGCAATCCCATGTCTGGACACTACAACTCCAGCTGGACTCCACACAGGCTACAAAACAGGGAAATTGTCTCTCTCCTACCGTGGGACATTGTTCTCCACCCGCAGCCTTGTGGTTCTGCAGTCTCTGCCCCTTTCCCGCACAGTTCTCTTAGGACTTGTAGTCCCACACAGTCTCCCTCTAATTTTGGGCCCGTTCCAAGGAACCACATTCCCCGCCGTACACTTTTTATAACCAAGGAAATGTCATTTGCCAGCAATTAAAAACACTTTTCTCCTTTGGAAATATCAGCACTTTCCATACATCACATAGACGCCCCATCACAGGCAGGATTAGGACCTCCCAGGCATGGTATTCAAACGGTTATGTAAATTAACATCTGGAGATGTAGATGAATGCCTTCAGGGGCAGAACATTCCCCTACTTCCGGGTCCGGAACATTCTCCTCATTGTGGAGGCGTCTCACATTTCCCACCAATCACCTTCTCACCTCATCAGTCTATACTAACTGATTATACCACTTTTATTAGATGTTACAGTGACAAGGGAGGAAGAGGACAGGTGTGGCGATGGAGGAAGAGGACGGGCGCGGCGATGGAGGAAGAGGATGGGCGTGGCGTTGGAGGAAGAGGATGGGCGTGGCGGTGGAGGAAGAGGACGGGCGTGGCGGTGGAGGAAGAGGGCGGGTGTGACGGTGAAGAGAACGGACACGGTGATGGAGGAAGAGGACGCGATGGAGGAAGAGGATGGATGTGACGATGGAGGAAGAGGACGCGATGGAGGAAGACGTGACGATGGAGGAAGACGTGACGATGGAGGAAGACGCGACGATGGAGGAAGACGCGACGATGGAGGAAGACGTGACGATGGAGGAAGAGGACAGACGTGGCAATGGAGGAAGAGGACCGACGTGGCGATGGAGGAAGAGGACGGGCGTGATGGTGAAGAGAACGGATACGATGATGGAGGAAGACGGACATGACGATAGAGGAAGAGGACGGGCGAGATGATGGTGGAAGAGGACAGGAGAGACGATGGAGGAAGAGGACAGGAGAGACGATGGAGGAAGAGGACGAGCGTGACGATGGAGGAAGGGCACAGAAGTGACGATGGAGGAAGAGGACGAGCGTGACGATGGAGGAAGGGCACAGAAGTGACGATGGAGGAAGAGGACGAGCGTGACGATGGAGGAAGAGCACAGAAGTGACTATGGAGGAAGAGGACCGACGTGGCGATGGAGGAAGAGGACGGGCGTGATGGTGAAGAGAACGGATACGATGATGGAGGAAGAGGATGAGATAAAGGAAGAGATACGATGGAGGAAGAGGACGGATGTGACGATGGAGGAAGAGGACGTGACGATGGAGAAAGAGGATGTGATGATGGAGGAAGAGGACCGACGTGGCGGTGGAGGAAGAGGACCAACGAGGCGGTGGAGGAAGAGGACGGGCGTGACGGTGAAGAGAACGGATACGATGACGAAGAGGACGTGATGGAGGAAGAGGACAGACGTGACGATGGAGGAAGAGGATGGACGTGACGATGGAGGAAGAGGAAAGACGCAACGGTGGAGGAAAAGGAAAGACGCGACGGTGGAGAAAGAGGACGGACACGAGGATGGACGTGACGAGGGATTACTGAGTGTAAATATAAAATCAGATCTTATTACCTCCTCTGCTGCCACTTCCAGCAATGTCTCCTCTCTACTTCCTCCCGACTCACCTCTCACACGGAATTTCCTATTTATACCTGACATCACTTCCTGTGTGTCCTTGACATCACTTCCTGTCTTCCATAGAGACTTCCTGTCTGGGTAGAAGTAAGATCCCCACCTTGTGGAGCTCAGAGGAACTGCAGTCCCGAGAACCGTCTGGTAGTGTGACCCCGGCCTTATGCAGGGTTTGTATGGACTGCATGTCCTCATAGAGGGGTCACCTCCACTCCCACCAAGGGGGAGGGACTCTGTGGCTTACGCATGTATTTGCAAATGTGTGCTAAATAAACCTAGCATACTGCTAGACGGGTTTATTTGGTTTGCTCGTTTGCTCACTTTCTCCCATCTTTCAGACAATGATGACCTTCTGCGCTTCAGTCTTCAATAACTGAAACAAAGAAATAGCTATTTGTGAGAAATTTGGTATGGAACCTCGCAAAAGATGAGGAGCAAAAATTAAATTGGGCTAAGACAAATGCTTCATAGGTAGGCCGAGAACTTTTCAGTCGCCCCTCGTATGTATGAATGTGAGTTAGGGACTTTAGATTGTACGCTCCTTGAGAGTTGAGGGTTAGGGACCTTAGATTGTACAATCCTTGAGGGTTAGGGACCTTAGATTGTACACTCCTTGAGGGTTAGGGACCTTAGATTGTACGCTCCTTGAGGGTTGAGGGTTAGGGACCTTAGATTGTACGCTCCTTGAGGGTTAGGGACCTTAGATTGTACACTCCTTGAGGGTTAGGGACCTTAGATTGTACGCTCCTTGAGGGTTAGGGACCTTAGATTGTACGCTCCTTGGGGGCGGGGACTGATGTGAATGTACAATATATGTGTGAAGTGCCCCATAAATTGACTGTGCTATATAAGTACCTAAAATAAATAGACTGTAATTTGTGGAGATATATAAGTACCTGCAATAAATAAAATGTCCTTTACAAAAACAATGTTGCTTTGCCCAGCATGGGTAGGGTGATGGTGTCCCTTTACGGCTAACTGAATGATGTGTGATTGATACCCATAAATATTTCTAAAAGGAATAATATGAAAGTTTTAGTGTGAAACTCCGGACTGCCACCCACCCACCCACAACACACCCATTAGTTTGCACCGTTTACGCACCTAAATCCATGGTCACATGACATTCTGGTTCCGAGTCTTCTCTCTTCTTCTTTATGCATAATGTAAGGTACTTCTTCAACTGTCCACTTCACTGACAGCTTGACATGATCATTTCCTATTGGCTGTCCAGCGTCGGGGTCTTCTTATGCTCCAGAAGAAATGTCTCCAGCCATGACCTCAGCAAGAAGGGACTGCCAGGGTCTAGACAGAGGAATCTACATTGTTGGATTACCCGTCCAACAACAGCTCCTGCAAGAGTCATGGATGGTGAAGGATTGCTATGTTGCCATGTAATCCTCATAATGTTGGATTACCCATCCAAAAACAGTTCCCACAAGGGTCATGGATAGTAAAGGATTGCTATGTTGCCATGTAATCCTCATAATGTTGGATTATCCGTTGAAAAACAGTTCCTACAAGGGTCATGAATGGTGAAGGATTGCTATGTTGCCATGTAATCTTCATAATGTTGGAATGCTTGTCCAAAAACAGTTCCTGCAAGGGTCATGGATGGTGAAGGATTGCTATGTTGCCATGTAATCCTTATAATGTTGGATTACCCATCCGAAAACAGTTCCTGCAATGGTCATGGATGGTGAAGGACTGCTATGTTGCCATGTAATCCTCATAATGTTGGATTACCCATCCAAAAACAGTTCCTGTAAGGGTCATGGATGGTGAAGGATTGCCATTTTGCCATGTAATCCTCATGATGTTGGACTACCTGTCCAAAAACAGTTCCTGCAAGGGTCATAATTGGTGAAGGATTAATATGTTGCCAAGTAATTCTTGAAAAAGGTTGGATTACCAGTCCAAAAACAGTTCCTGCAAGGGACATAGATGGTGAAGGACTGTTATGTTGTCATATAATTCCACCATGGATGATGAAAATAAATTAATTAATAAATATAGGTGAAGACGGAATTTAAAATGATCATGATGTAACCAATAAGAGGGGGTGGCCATGCTGGAGTAGTCAACCATCGAAAACCATTTGCAACATTGTGGCAAAATAATAACGTAACTCAATACACAAAATCCAGCAACCTGCCGAGCAGAATGGGAGATGTTTGATGGTTTCAGTGATGGGAATGGAGTTGGTGTTCCAGAAACACGGCTTGGCTCCTCCCAAGACTGTGCTGTTTGTATTCATGCTGATCCTCTTGTTTAGAGGGACACGGGACATAGAAAAGATGGAGGGGGGTTTCTCTATTGTGATATTTGGGGGGGTTGTTAACTCCAGAAGCGTTTTAGTTAGTCTATGCCAGTGCAAACTGTGTTTTAGGGCTTGTTGGTCCACTTTTATTGAACAAAATCAAAATTCTACAGAAAAGCAGTTGCCCACGGAAGGTTTTTTCACCATCAAAACAGGAAACTGGCCCAAAAATAATACATCAAGCCCCCTGACTTTCTCAGAACCATTGCTTAAGCCTTAGACCTTGGCCTTTTGGCTTTTAACTGGTCCCTCAGATCGTTTCAAAGTACCTTGGTGTTTTTGTGCCCCTCTTTCTGCCTTTTTATTTGCAATTCCCTGCTGTACGGGTCCACTTCTTGGCCTCTCATAGTGACATCTTGGTGTCACAGTCAGAGGTCAGGCTCAGAAACCAGTAGCTGTAGCAGTAGAGAGGCCCCCACCAGCCAGCTAGGTGAGTACATAAGCAGGTCATTGCGGTGGATGACACTGGGTCTAAGCACTAATCGGTTTTCATCAGAGCTCCTAATGGTGGAGGTGGGTTTTGCCGCATGTTAGTAGCAGACCACGATCCTCAGGATTGCTCCACCAGGTGAGCAAGCAGGGGTCCAATAGAAAATATAGCAGGTAGGGACCAAGCAGAAGCTTGGTTAGGAGGTTGCAGGTTGGGATCAAGCAGAAGTGTGGTCAAAGAAAAAGCCAAAGGTCAAAAAGAAGTGGTTGCAGGCTGGGATCAAGCGGAATCGTAGTCAAAGAAAAAACCAAAAGTCATTAACAAGTGGTTGCGGGTTGGGATCAAGTGGAAATGTAGTCAAAGAAAAAGCCAAAGGTCATTAACAAGTGGTCGCAGGTTGGGATCAAGCGGAATCGTAGTCGAAGAAAAAGCCAAAGGTCAGTAAGAAGTGGTTGCAGGTTGGGATCAAGCGGAAGCGTAGTCGAAGAAAAAGCCAAAGGTCATTAACAAGTGGTTGCAGGTTGGGATCAAGCGGAAGCGTAGTCGAAGAAAAAGCCAAAGGTCATTAACAAGTGGTTGCAGGTTGGGATCAAGCGGAAGCGTAGTCGAAGAAAAAGCCAAAGATCATTAACAAGTGGTTGCAGGTTGGGATCAAGCGGAATCGTAGTCGAAGAAAAAGCCAAAGGTCATTAACAAATGGTTGCAGGTTGGGATCAAGTGGAATCGTAGTCGAAGAAAAAGCCGAAGGTCATTAACAAGTAGTTGCAGGTTGGAATGAAGCGGAAGCGTAGTCGAAGAAAAAGCCAAAAGTCAGTAACAAGTGGTTGCAGGTTGGGATCAAGTGGAAGCTTAGTTGAAGAAAAAGCCGCAGGTCAATAACAAGTAGTCGCAGGTTGGGATCAATGGGAAGCGTAGTTGAAAAAATACCAAAAGGTCAGTAACAAGTGGTTGCAGGTTGTGATCAAGAGGATCAGCAAGAACAGCCACTGCCAGATGCAGAAAGGGCTGTGGGTTCAGATTCTGGCCCTGACAGCTGGGCTTTCTCAGTCCTCCAAGACCTCTAGATACCCTCAGTTCTCTGGACTCGCCTAGTTGTCTTGGCTCTATCAGTCAATCAAACTCAACTTTCTCATTCCTCTCAGCCCTCCATACTAGGAATCTCCTGACTCCAGCACTGAGTACTGTCTCCTGGGCAGAGTACACCTGTCTCCTGCCCTGCACTATGGCCAGGTCCTTCATTACAAGGACTGTGCGCACCTGTACTCGCAGCCTCCTGGTCTCCAGTAAGACCTGGACACTGGGTTGGAGACTTCGTCCCTCAAAAAGCTCTTGGAGGTCTCAAAACTCCAGAACCTAATCCGGAAATACAGAAACCCAAATAAATCTGAAAAACCACCTTTCTCCATTCAAAGTCAACTTTCTGGAAAATCACACTCAGCATTTGGACAAACCCTGTGTCCCTTTTTCACACTATACTTAGTGGCAGGGCCTCGCACAGTCACACTATGTTCAATGTGAGGTGAAAGAGAGGAAGAAAGATGATCTTGTGGTTGGAGGTGGTGATGGTGCGGAGGAGGAATTACGGGAGGAATGATAGATGGGTCTATGGACTGATGGACTTATCATTGGACTATACTACAGACGTCCTGAGATCTATGAGAAGAGGGAGAGTCGGCTGTTCCAACAAGGACAAGCTGGGAACACCAAACTACTAAGACACAAGATGGAGACTAAAACCTACAGGATGGGCCGTACTTGTAGTGTTAGAGAAAGGAATAAAAGAGAAGAAAAAAATAATTTCCGAAGACAGATTTTTCTTCTTCATCTGCTTTAATGTGTTAATATATTTTCATTTTTATCAGGTAAATATAAAATGGTACATCTGAAATTGTCAGGCTGATAACTGCTGCACTGAAATTGTAAATCCTGTGGTGTAGTCTGATCTCCCCTTCTCTTCATCCACAAGCAATATCTAGCTCCTCCCTCACCTTGATGTCCTCCAGGGAAGCTTCTGCTGAAGCTCATGGGAGATCAGACTGCACTGCTAGAGGGACCCAACCAGCAGTGACCCCCCTCCTTCTCTCTCACCATGATGTCCTCCATGGAAGCATCTGCTGAAGGTCAGGGGAGATCAGACTACACTGCTAGAGAGACCCAACCAGCAGTGACCCCCCCCTCCTTCTCTCTCACCATGATGTCCTCCATGGAAGCGTCTGCTGAAGGTCAGAGGAGATCAGACTACACTGCTAGAGGGAACCAACCAGTAGTGACACCCCCCCCTTCTCTCTCACCATGATGTCCTCCGTGGAAGCTCCTGCTGAAGGTCAGGGGAGATCAGACTACACTGCTAGAGGGACCCAACCACCAGTGACCCACCCTCCTTCTCTCTCCTAGCAGAGGAAGCCAGACACAACTTTGAAGTCTTTAGTGATCTCTGATCTCCTTATAAAGTGTTTCTTCCATGATAAAGATCAGAGGAGTGCTCAGCCACGTGTTTTCTGAGGTGTATATCAAGGTGTGCTTCTTCACAGTGTGAGTTCTCTGATGTATGGCAAAATATCATCCCTATAGAAGACATTTCCCACACTCAGGACATTAGTACACCTCGTGGGTTGTGTGGGTTCTTTGATGTCTGGTAAGACAAGACTTCCATGAAAAAATTTTCCCGCACTCCGGGCAGGAATATGGTTTCTCCCCTGTGTGCAAACTAAGATGCCTGGTAAGTACAGGTTTTTGTGAAAAACATTTCCCACACTCAGGGCAAGAATACGGCTTCTCTCCTGTGTGAGACCTTTGATGCCTAGCAAGATCGGATTTTGATGGAAAACATTTCCCGCACTCAGGACAGGGATATGGCCTTTCCCCTGTGTGAGATCTTTGATGTCTAGCAAGATCAGATTTTCTTGGACAACATTTCCCGCACTCAGGGCAAGAGTACGGCCTTTCCCCTCTGTGAGATCTTTGATGTATCACGAGTTCGGATTTATTTGTATAACATTTCTCACACACAGGGCAGGGATAGGGCTTTAGGCCTGTGTGTAATTTCTGATGTCTTGAAAGACATTTCTGGCACTCAGTGCAGGAATGTGGCTTTTCCTCAATGTGAGAACTGTGATGCACAAGAAGACCTAGCTGTGAGCTAAATCTTTCCCCACCTTCAGGAAAGGAAAACGTCTCCTCCCCCTGAACCCCGGCCCCATCCCCCACAGTACGAGGTTGCTCAGAGTCAGAGGGATTCCATGGTCTCTCCACACTGGGAAGTCCACCATCCATAGTGGAGCTCATTGTCTTTTCTCCGGCACAATCTCCTGGGATGTCCTCATCTTCTATTTTACAACCTGAAGGTAAAGTGAGATGATCCTTTGAGGGTTTCTCCATGGCGGGTCCTGGAAAAATAGAAAAACATCATCAATAGATAGGAGAGGGTTAGTTCACTTCCATCAAGATTCCATCTGGATCAGGGAGACAGGAGGGAGGAGATGTTCTCTGTGGATGTCCCAACCAGCTGGTACTCTTCCCCTCTTCAGTCAAAGGGCCTTTGGTCCTCCCAGAACACTTCTACATTTACACTGCCTTGTCAGAGGAGCAGGAACCAATGGGGGCTGGGGGGGGGGCGGTAACAGAGCAGAGATAAGAGAAGAATATATTCTGGTCACCTGTGCTGGTCTCTGTAGGAGTGTCCTCCTCTATGAATGTCCTCCTCATTCCAGCCTCCTCCGTATATTGCTGATCATCCCTCACATACGTCTCTTCTACTTCACCCTCAACTTTCATGTTCATCAGATCTTCACCCTAAACCAACAGAATGGCAGAAAATAACATCTGTAACATAGAAGGAATTATGATGTGAGATCACATAGAACATCTCATCTTGTAGAGTCCACACATCGTCTCCACATGTCAGAGTGTTCCATCACTTTATGTTCCCGACCCTCAACTCCACCTACCTGATGATGGTGAGGGATGGTGTGACCTTCCTGTGTGGAATCCGGGGAATACAGAGGACGGGGACATTTCTCTGGGGGGTTTCTCTTTCTAGATGACTCCATCATGATGTACTTGTAGAGATCCTTGTGTCCTTCAGAAATCTTCTTCATCACACCATACTCATCCTCCTCCTCTTTATACTCTTTTTTTACAACAATATTATAATCCCTGAGCTTGTCACTCTAAATATATAAGAAAAAATATTGAAACAAACATGCTTCTATATAAATCATAACTACCAGTAATTGTTCCTCATCTACCTGATGATGGTGAGGGATGGTGTGACCTTCCTGTATGGAATCCCGGGGATACAGAGGATGGGGACATCTCTCTGGTGGGTTCCCATGACTGGATCCATCTACCTGATGATGGTGAGGGATGGTGTGACCTTCCTGTGTAGAATCCCGGGAATACAGAGGATGGGGACATCTCTCTGGTGGGTTCCCATGACTGGATCCATCTACCTGATGATGGTGAGGGATGGTGTGACCTTCCTGTGTGGAATCCCGGGAATACAGAGGACGGGGACATCTCTCTGGTGGGTTCCCATGACTGGATCCATCTGTAGGAAACACACACACTGACTGAATCCATTGTTTCTATGTGTTTATCAGATGATGGGGGATCTAGGTGGACCCTCCGTACTGCTCTCTCCTTTCCAATAAAGTCTCCTCTTACCCGGTGATGTGAGGGGCGGCTGATTGTCCATCATGACGTCCTTGTAGAGGTCCTTGTGTCCTTCTAAATACTCCCACTCCTCCATGGAGAAATAGACAGTGACACCCTGACACCTTATAGGAACCTGACACACACAATGATACAGTCACCATCCAGACACATCCCTTGTCTGTTACTGAAGAATGTCCCAGAATTCCCGGCACCGCTCACCTCTCCTGTCAGCAGCTCCATCATCTTCTTGGTGACTTCTAGAATCTTCTCCATGTTGTATCTCTCAAAGTTTAGGGAGTCACATGGAGGCACTGTGATGGTCATATGATCACCTGACTTCAGAAGACGAAATCTCTGTATTGGGGAACCAATAGGAATATCATGTTAGAGTCCCAGAATCCTCCTCACCTCTCCGGTCAGGTCTGTGTGATGTCATGTGACCTCCCAGAATCCTCCTCACCTCTCCGGTCAGATCTGTGTTTTATTAATAGAGATGAGTGATGTCATGTGACCTCCCAGAATCCTCCTCACCTCTCCGGTCAGGTCTGTGTTTTATTAATAGAGATGAGAGTGATGTCATGTGACCTCCCAGAATCCTCCTCACCTCTCCGGTCAAGTCTGTGTTTTATTAATAGAGATGAGAGTGATGTCATGTGACCTCCCAGAATCCTCCTCACCTCTCCGGTCAGGTCTGGGTGATGTCATGTGACCTCCCAGAATCCTCCTCACCTTTCCGATCAGGTCTGTGTTTTATTAATAGAGATAAGAGTGATGTCATGTGACCTCCCAGAATCCTCCTCACCTCTCCGGTCAGTAGGTAGATGATCTCCAGGGTGAGGTTTAGTATCCTCTCAGTCATGTGACTCCGGTCCTCCTCCATCCTCATTGGTGCCGCCATCTATGAAGGTTTCCCTGTAGACAGATAACATTGATAACAGAGAATGATCTGGATTGGTTGAACAATAATTGGATGAGGATAGCTGGAAGGTAATATAGTCAATTTAAATGTAAGAACCATGGCTCCCAGTTGGAACATATCTGGAGTGTTGGGGATCCTTGGGGTTCGGAAGCCTCTCACTCTTTGGCCTCCAGTATCACAATTCCATTTTCTATGTTGGGAGTGTTTTGTTTGTGGACTCGTTTCTTCAGACAAGGAACAATAAATAGGACCCTTCTACCTTCATAAATGGTTTGCTGTGAGGTCAGCGTGATGCCATAATATGCACTGCTCCGGATTGACCCCCAAAGGAGCCACTTCATGAAGGGTTGTTTGTTCTGAAAACAGTAAAACAATACTAACCAACAGCAGCGATAAAAAGTCTTGGCTGCAGCCAATCACAGTCCTCTCGCTGTCCCAGGTGGTGGGTAAAGGTTAATCACATGGCCAAAGCGTTTTCTTCACTTTGGAAACCTAATCAGGTGTCACCTAATCCACCAATGACCTTCTCTGCTCATTTTTCTATCCTAATGTATTATACGACTTTTATTGAGTGTGGAGGATGGGGGATGGGGGTGGGGTTATTTAGATGTGGATTTGAATACATATATCTTTATTTTATGAGCTTTGATTAAAATAAAATGGAAAAAAATAACTTTTGCACACTATATATGTGTGTATTATCATCTGCTGCAGATCAAAGATGTCACAGTGACTATGGAGGAAGAGGATGGGCGTGACGATGGAGGAAGAGGACGGGCGAGACGATGCAGGAAGAGGACGGGTGAGACGATGCAGGAAGAGGACGGGTGAGACGATGCAGGAAGAGCCCAGAAGTGACTATGGAGGCAGAGGACGGGCGAGACGATGGAGGAAGAGGACGGGCGAGACGATGGAGGAAGAGGACGGGCGAGACGATGGAGGAAGAGGACGGGCTAGATGATGGTGGAAGAGGACGGGAGAGACGATGGAGGAAGAGGACGGGCGAGACGATGGAGGAAGAGGACGGGAGAGACGATGGAGGAAGAGGACGGGAGAGACGATGGAGGAAGAGGACGGGCGAGACGATGGAGGAAGAGGACGGGAGAGACGATGGAGGAAGAGGACGGGAGAGACGATGGAGGAAGAGGACGGGAGAGACGATGGAGGAAGAGGACAGACATGAAGATGGAGGAAGAGGACGGACGTGATGATGGAGGAAGAGGACGGGCGAGACGATGGTGGAAGAGGACAGGAGAGACGATGGAGGAAGAGCACGAGCGTGACGATGGAAGAAGAGGACGGGTGTCAGGGCTCCCAGGTGAGACCAGAGGTGTGTGGCTGACGCATGGAAACGCAGACCTCAGATATGTTATAAACAATATAATTTATTAACACTAACAATACAAACATAAACGCAGTGCAATACTAAAACATAATACAGTGCAAACAAACCAAACCAACCACCCACAGATAACAGTACATACAAGCAAGCGTCGTCAGGCAGGCCGGGTCAATATCAATAGGGCAGGTAGGTACAGGGGGAGCAAGTGGAGATTGGTCGGGGTCACAGGCCAGGTTCAGCAGGTAGCAAGCAGAGTAGTACAGAGGGTCAGGCAGAGGGATGGTCAGGGTCACAAGCCAGGGATCAGAACAGGTAGCAAGCAGCATGGTACAGAGGGTCAGGCAGAGGGATGGTCAGGAGCGAGCCGGGATCAGAGCAGGAGAAGTCAGCAGCGGTTCAGAAACAGGATGCAGGACAGAAACAGGATACAGGGCCCAGGACAAACACAACACCAAGGCAGAGTCTCTGGGTCTGGCCATCCCTTAAATACCCCAGCATAATCAGTTCCAGGTGTTAGCTGGCTGCAAAGTTGAGTCTCTGATTGCTGGGAGCATCCGCTGGCCAGCCCTGGTACTGCAGATCAAAAGGCAGGTGAGTCCCACCATTGCTGGCCAGTCCATTCCTGACAGTACCCCCCCCTCAAGGAGCGGCCTCAGGACGCTCCAAACAGTCCTAGCTGGGAAAAATGTTCCACCGCCCGGGTCTGGTAATTGGCGGGATATCAAAGACTGGCACACCGGGCAGGACTCCGGGCAGCGGTACACCGGGCAGAGGCACACCGGGCTGGACTCCGGGCAGAGGCACACCGGGCTGGACTCCGGGCAGAGGCACATCGGGCTGGACTCCGGGCAGAGGCACACCGGGCAGAGGCACATCGGGCAGAGGCACATCGGGCAGGACTCCGGGCAGAGGCACATCGGGCAGGACTCCGGGCAGAGGCACATCGGGCAGGACTCCGGGCAGAGGCACATCGGGCAGGACTCCGGGCAGAGGCACATCGGGCAGGACTCCGGGCAGAGGCACATCGGGCTACCAGGAGGAGCAGCAGACAGCGGGCCACTGGGCGGAGCGGCAGGCACCGGGCCCCCGGGCGGAGCGGCAGGCACCGGGCCCCCGGGCGGAGCGGCGGGCACCGGGCCCCCAGGCGGGGCAACGGGCCTCGGGCCCCCGGGTGGGGCGACGGGCCTCGGGCCCCCGGGCGGAGCAACAGGTCTCGAGCCCCCAGGCAAAGCGGCGGGCACCGAGTCACCAGGCACGACAGTGGGCACCGAGTCGTCTGGCAAGACTGCGGGCATCGAGTCAACTGGCGGAACAGCGGGCACCGAGTCGTCTGGCAAGACTGCGGGCACCGAGTCGTCTGGCAAGACTGCGGGCACCGAGTCAACTGGCGGGACTGCGGGCACCGAGTCAACTGGCGGGACTGCGGGCACCGAGTCAACTGGCGGGACTGCGGGCACCGAGTCGTCTGGCAAGACAGTGGGCTCCGAGTCAACAGGCACGACAGTGGGCACCGGGTCATCAGGTATCGGATTGTCTGGCTCGACAGCGGGCATCGGGTCACCAGGTATGACAGCGGGCACTGGGTCACCAGGCATCAGGTCATTTGGCTTGCCAGCGGGCACCGCGTCATCTGGCAAGGCAGTGGGCACCGGGTCACCAGGTATGACAGCGGGCTCTGAGTCAATTGGCACGACAGCGGGCACTGGATCAGGTACCGGATCATCTGGATCAACAGCGGGCATCGAGTCAACTGGCCTAATAGGATCGTCGGGCTGGATCAGTTCATCATGCGGAGTAGCGGCATCAGGCTGAATGCAGGCATCAGGCCGAGTAGAGGCTTCAGGCCGAGTAGAGGCATCAGGCCGAGTAGAGGCATCAGGCCGAGTAGAGGCTTCAGGCCGAGTAGAGGCATCAGGCCGAGTAGAGGCTTCAGGCCGAGTAGAGGCATCAGGCCGAGTAGAGGCATCAGGCCGAGTAGAGGCTTCAGGCCGAGTAGAGGCATCAGGCCGAGTAGAGGCTTCAGGCTGAACCACGGAAGGCGGGTTCACCGGTTTGGATACTGGCAGGATGGTATTGGTTGGAAAGAATTTTCGCTTTTTTCTGGTTTTAACTACTGGAGCACTGCAAGTAAACGCAGGTCTGCAAACGAATGGAGCAGCTGGAGACAGAGAAGAGCTGGAGGATGGAACAGGAGAGGGAGCAGTTGCTACAGAGGGCTTTTTTACAGGGTTAAAGGCAGGATAGGTGCAGCGAGTGGGAACAGGGTACTGACATGCGGTAGATAGCCAAGTATACTGGGCTGTAACTGGAGGAGCTGGTGGGAATACAGGAGTAGAGTTAGCAGCAGGACTGGGTTTTTGTAAGCTGACTGAGGCTGGGTGCAACAAATCTGTCCATGTCTGCAGTATGGGTTGAACAAAGCTGAGCTTACACAAAGCCTGTCTGGTCAATGACTGCACTGCGTTTATACAATCTCTTAGTGTCTGTGGTGAACATGTGGAATAACGCTCCAGAAAGTAACCCACATCATCCTCTAATAACCACACCAGGGACTCTACCTGGTCTGCACTAAATGGTGGCAAAAATTCATCCCTGCATTCGGGGGAACCAGATGAAACCAACTCAGCACAAACCTCAATCAAAGGCTGCACCTCAGAGAACTCTGTGCCCTGATCTACTAGAACATGAGCGAGCCGTATACATTCTAGCAGTTCATCCCGGGGATACTCCTTCAGAGTTTGATAAGCATACTCCCTGTCATCAAACACTAGCAGATATAAATACACAACCTCATCCAGATCTATCCTTCCCAGCAACAAGCCAAGATGGCTTCCCTGTGCAGCCACTTCTGGTCAGGATTGGCCTTGGTGTAATGTCAGGGCTCCCAGGTGAGACCAGAGGTGTGTGACTGACGCAGGGAAACGCAGACCTCAGATATGTTATAAACAATATAATTTATTAACACTAACAATACAAACATAAACGCAGTGCAATACTAAAACATAATACAGTGCAAACCAAACCAAACCAACCACCCACAGATAACAGTACATACAAGCAAGCGTCGTCAGGCAGGCCGGGTCAATATCAATAGGGCAGGTAGGTACAGGGGGAGCAAGCGGAGATTGGTCGGGGTCACAGGCCAGGTTCAGCAGGTAGCAAGCAGCGTAGTACAGAGGGTCAGGCAGAGGGATGGTCAGGGTCACAAGCCAGGGATCAGAACAGGTAGCAAGCAGCGTGGTACAGAGGGTCAGGCAGAGGGATGGTCAGGAGCGAGCCGGGATCAGAGCAGGAGAAGTCAGCAGCGGTTCAGAAACAGGATGCAGGACAGAAACAGGATACAGGGCCCAGGACAAACACAACACCAAGGCAGAGTCTCTGGGTCTGGCCATCCCTTAAATACCCCAGCATAATCAGTTCCAGGTGTTAGCTGGCTGCAAAGTTGAGTCTCTGATTGCTGGGAGGCGAGGACAGGCGAGACGATGGAGGAAGAGGACGGGAGAGACGATGGAGGAAGAGGACGGGAGAGACGATGGAGGAAGAGGACGGGAGAGACGATGGAGGAAGAGGACGGGCGAGACGATGGAGGAAGAGGACGGGCGAGACGATGGAGGAAGAGGACGGAGAGACGATGGAGGAAGAGGACGGAGAGACGATGGAGGAAGAGGACGGGAGAGACGATGGAGGAAGAGGACGGGAGAGACGATGGAGGAAGAGGACGGGAGAGACGATGGAGGAAGAGGACGGGAGAGACGATGGAGGAAGAGGACGGGAGAGACGATGGAGGAAGAGGACGGGAGAGACGATGGAGGAAGAGGACGGGAGAGACGATGGAGGAAGAGGACGGGAGAGACGATGGAGGAAGAGGACGGGAGAGACGATGGAGGAAGAGGACAGACATGAAGATGGAGGAAGAGGACGGACGTGATGATGGAGGAAGAGGACGGGCGAGACGATGGTGGAAGAGGACAGGAGAGACGATGGAGGAAGAGCACGAGCGTGACGATGGAAGAAGAGGAGGCGGGGCAACGGGCCTCGGGCCCCCGGGTGGGGCGACGGGCCTCGGGCCCCCGGGCGGACCGGCGGGCGCCGGACCCCCAGGCGGGGCTACAGGTCTCTGGCCCTCGGGCGGAGCGGCAGGCACCGGGCCCCCGGGCGGGGCGACGGGCCTCGGGCCCCCGGGCGGGGCGACAGGCCTTGGGCCCCCGGGCGGGGCGACGGGCCTCGGGCCCCCGGGCGGGGCGACGGGCCTCGGGCCCCCGGGCGGGGCGACAAGCCTCGGGCCCCCGGGCGGGGCGACAAGCCTCGGGCCCCCGGGCGGGGCGACGGGCCTCGGGCCCCCGGGCGGAGCGGCGGGCGCCGGACCCCCAGGCGGGGCTACAGGTCTCGGGCCCTCGGGCGGGGCTACAGGTCTCGGGCCCTCGGGCGGGGCTACAGGCACCGGGCCCCCGGGCGGGGCGACAGGCCTCGGGCCCCCAGGCAGGGCGGCGGGCGCCGGACCCCCAGGCGGGGCTACAGGTCTCGGGCCCTCAGGCGGAGCGGCGGGCGCCGGACCCCCAGATGGAGCGACAGGTCTCGGGCCCTCAGGCGGAGCGGCGGGCGCCGGACCCCCAGATGGAGCGACAGGTCTCGGGCCCTCAGGCGGAGCGGCGGGCGCCGGACCCCCAGATGGAGCGACAGGTCTCGGGCCCTCAGGCGGAGCAACAGGTCTCGAGTCCCCAGGCGAAGCGGCGGGCACCGAGTCACCAGGCACGACAGTGGGCACCGAGTCGTCTGGCAAGACTGCGGGCATCGAGTCAACTGGCGGAACAGCGGGCACCGAGTCGTCTGGCAAGACTGCGGGCACCGAGTCGTCTGGCAAGACTGCGGGCACCGAGTCAACTGGCGGGACTGCGGGCACCGAGTCAACTGGCGGGACTGCGGGCACCGAGTCGTCTGGCAAGACTGCGGGCACCTAGTCAACTGGCGGGACTGCGGGCACCGAGTCAACTGGCGGGACTGCGGGCACCGAGTCGTCTGGCAAGACAGTGGGCTCCGAGTCAACAGGCACGACAGTGGGCACCGGGTCATCAGGTATCGGATTGTCTGGCTCGACAGCGGGCATCGGGTCACCAGGTATGACAGCGGGCACTGGGTCACCAGGCATCAGGTCATTTGGCTTGCCAGCGGGCACCGCGTCATCTGGCAAGGCAGTGGGCACCGGGTCACCAGGTATGACAGCGGGCTCTGAGTCAATTGGCACGACAGCGGGCACTGGATCAGGTACCGGATCATCTGGATCAACAGCGGGCATCGAGTCAACTGGCCTAATAGGATCGTCGGGCTGGATCAGTTCATCATGCGGAGTAGCGGCATCAGGCTGAATGCAGGCATCAGGCTGAGTAGAGGCTTCAGGCTGAGTAGAGGCTTCAGGCTGAGCAGAGGCATCAGGCTGAAGAGAGGCATCAGGCTGAAGAGAGGCATCAGGCCGAGTAGAGGCATCAGGCCGAGTAGAGGCTTCAGGCCGAGTAGAGGCTTCAGGCCGAGTAGAGGCTTCAGGCTGAACCACGGAAGGCGGGTTCACCGGTTTGGATACTGGCAGGATGGTATTGGTTGGAAAGAATTTTCGCTTTTTTCTGGTTTTAACTACTGGAGCACTGCAAGTAAATGCAGGTCTGCAAACGAATGGAGCAGCTGGAGACAGAGAAGAGCTGGAGGATGGAACAGGAGAGGGAGCAGTTGCTACAGAGGGCTTTTTTACAGGGTTAAAGGCAGGATAGGTGCAGCGAGTGGGAACAGGGTACTGACATGCGGTAGATAGCCAAGTATACTGGGCTGTAACTGGAGGAGCTGGTGGGAATACAGGAGTAGAGTTAGCAGCAGGACTGGGTTTTTGTAAGCTGACTGAGGCTGGGTGCAACAAATCTGTCCATGTCTGCAGTATGGGTTGAACAAAGCTGAGCTTACACAAAGCCTGTCTGACCAAAGACTGCACTGCGTTTATACAATCTCTTAGTACCTGTGGTGAACATGTGGAATAACGCTCCAGAAAGTAACCCACATCATCCTCTAATAACCACACCAGGGACTCTACCTGGTCTGCACTAAATGGTGGCAAAAATTCATCCCTGCATTCGGGGGAACCAGATGAAACCAACTCAGCACAAACCTCAATCAAAGGCTGCACCTCAGAGAACTCTGTGCCCTGATCTACTAGAACATGAGCGAGCCGTATACATTCTAGCAGTTCATCCCGGGGATACTCCTTCAGAGTTTGATAAGCATACTCCCTGTCATCAAACACTAGCAGATATAAATACACAACCTCATCCAGATCCATCCTTCCCAGCAACAAGCCAAGATGGCTTCCCTGTGCAGCCACTTCTGGTCAGGATTGGCCTTGGTGTAATGTCAGGGCTCCCAGGTGAGACCAGAGGTGTGTGACTGACGCAGGGAAACGCAGACCTCAGATATGTTATAAACAATATAATTTATTAACACTAACAATACAAACATAAACGCAGTGCAATACTAAAACATAATACAGTGCAAACCAAACCAAACCAACCACCCACAGATAACAGTACATACAAGCAAGCGTCGTCAGGCAGGCCGGGTCAATATCAATAGGGCAGGTAGGTACAGGGGGAGCAAGCGGAGATTGGTCGGGGTCACAGGTTCAGCAGGTAGCAAGCAGCGTAGTACAGAGGGTCAGGCAGAGGGATGGTCAGGGTCACAAGCCAGGGATCAGAACAGGTAGCAAGCAGCATGGTACAGAGGGTCAGGCAGAGGGATGGTCAGGAGCGAGCCGGGATCAGAGCAGGAGAAGTCAGCAGCGGTTCAGAAACAGGATGCAGGACAGAAACAGGATACAGGGCCCAGGACAAACACAACACCAAGGCAGAGTCTCTGGGTCTGGCCATCCCTTAAATACCCCAGCATAATCAGTTCCAGGTGTTAGCTGGCTGCAAAGTTGAGTCTCTGATTGCTGGGAGCATCCGCTGGCCAGCCCTGGTACTGCAGATCAAAAGGCAGGTGAGTCCCACCATTGCTGGCCAGTCCATTCCTGACAACGGGCGTGACGATGGAGGAAGAGGACGGGCGTGACGATGGAGGAAGAGGACGGGCGTGACGATGGAGGAAGAGGACGGAAGTGACGATGGAGGAAGAGCACGAGCTTGACGGTGGAGGAAGAGCACGAGCTTGACGGTGGAGGAAGAGGACGAGCTTGACGGTGGAGGAAGAGGATGGGCAAGACGATGGAGGAAGAGGATGGACGTGACAATGGAGGAAGAGGATGGACATGACAGGGGGGTTACTGGGTGTAAATATAAAATAAGATCTTATTACCTCCTCTGCTGCCAGTTCCAGCAATGTCTCCTCTCTACTTCCTCCCGACTCACCTCTCACCTGCAACTTCTTGTTTATACCTGACATCACTTCCTGTCTACCATAGAGACTTCCTGTCTGGGTAGAAGTGAGATCAGCACCTTGTGGAGCTCAGAGGAACTGCAGCCCGAAAACCGTCTGATAGTGTGACCCCGGCCTTGTGCTGGGTGTGTATGGACTCTATATCCTTATATCCTACCCCAATCAGTCATATATTTCTGTCCCTCTTGGTGGGAGTGGAGGTGACCCCTCTATGAGGATCTACAGTCCATACACACCCAGCACAAGGCCGGTGTCACACTACCAGACGGTTTAAGGGGCTGCAGTTCCTCTGAGCTCCACAAGGTGGCGATCTCACTTCTACCCAGACAGGAAGTCTCTATTGAAGACAGGAAGAGATGTCAAGTACAGACAGGAAGTGATGTCAAGGATAAATAGAAACGTTCTAGATGAGAGTTGAGTCTGGAGGAAGTACAGAGGAGACATTGCTGTAACTGGCAGCAGAGGAGGTAATAAGATCTGATTTTTTCAAATCTTCCATCACCGTCCATTATTAAGGACCGAATTGCTCCTTCCCTCTTTGCCCTTTAAAAGTCCCTCTTTTCAGTCTGATGTACGTGATCAATAGTCAAACCCTAATAAAAGTTTCTCTGTAAAGGAAAATTCTTACCTCTCTGAGCAGATCTTTGATGCCAGCTGAAGTCTTCGTAGAACCGACACAAATCGGGAGTGCCGATCTCCTGCTCCTCCACAGAGCTCTGTGGTTCCTTCTATTAATTTCTACGTCACTTCAGGCCAATGCACGGGATATGTACGGGACACAATATAGGAACATGGTAGTAACAGAACAGAGCAAATGGGCACTTTCAGGTCCAAAGACTACAACAAAATGGCACACTGTCTCCGTAGATAGTGAACTCCACTTCAGCTTGAGCTTGGTCTCCAACTCATGGGAGAACCCTCTCTATCATGTTTCATCCAGTAGGGGCCTCTAGAGTGCACCAGATTGCATGCAAGATTTGTATCTGTCTTTGTGTGGCCAGCATCTAGATTTGGGTGAAGTCTTCCTTTAGTAGAAACCAGTGGTATTACAGGCTGTGATCAAGGTAACTGCTGGATTTACCTTACCAAAGTAAGCCCCCTCTCTAATTCTTGACCACCAAAGTGCCAACTCCGTTTAGGTAGTGCGTATATGTCCTTGATGAGTCCTTTAACTTGAGATCATCCAGGTATCCCATAATTTGAATACCCCAAGATCGAAGCAGGGCTAGGCCCGTAGAAAGCATCATAGTGAAGACACAAGGTACCGTGGACAGGACAACAGTTTGGTAATGTTTTGTGCCCACAACAAAATGCAGATAATGATGAGGTGGGAAATTTGGGATATGTAGGTAAGCGTCCTTGATGTCCACAGAGGCCTGGAGGTCTCCCAGGAGAAGAGGAAACCCCTCTCCAGGTCCCTGCTGCTGCCAGTTCTGGATGCAGAGGACTGTGAATCCAGTGGTGCAAATACAGCCTGAGATTGCCATCCCCTATCATCCCACTGTAATGATGTCCTCTTCTGGATCCTGGGAGAACTCCACTGCTGGACATCCATTAGGAAGGGGTCATGCAAGCACTGATGTGGACATCTAAAGAAGGATCCAAGCTGGAGGTAAACAGATGAAGGGAAAGAGTCGGGTCTGCAGTGTTATGTGATTACAGGTTAGGGTAAGTAAAAATGGGCATAGGGAGTGGGATAGAGGATAAGGTTGTAGTTCCAGTGTCCACCAGCAGGTGTCAACCAGCAGATCCCAGGTAGAGTTGATTATTAGGATCTGCTGGCTGCTGAGAGACACCCCCTGGTAAACACTGGAACTACACCCTTCTGTCCTGGGAAGCACAGTGCCACCAGCAGGTGATCCAGGTCCTGACAAACCTTTTGAAATAAAACTGCATATACAGAATATATATTACCAGATATTTTTGTAGTATAAAACAAAGATTAAACATTTATATTTTAAAATCATGATATTCTTCATAAGTTGATTAATAAAAGCCTGCCTACAGATTTGTTTTATAAAATGTTATTTGTCGAGCGACAAAAGAATTCAGAGACTGATGGTTTATGCTGCCGCCTACAGGAGGCTTTGGATACTGCCAAAGAGAGAGCTGTGGCCCGTCCAGTACAGCCCTCCTACTCCCAGTATGCCTCCGTTTTTGCTAGTGTCTTGGTGAATGGATGTGGTGTGTTAGGTCTGTGTACTCAGCATTCCCTCTCCAGCATTAAAAGGCACCTTTCAGCTGCTTCTCCAGAATGCAACCAACACGTGGATCAATCCCTGGTTTGCCATTGCGACCCGCCTATAGTAAACTGGTCACCTTCACCCATCTGAACCTACCTGCAGCTCGTTCATGAGTATTTAAGTCCTAGCTACGTTGCTGCTGCCTTGTTGTGAAAAATGTCAGACCTCAGACACATCGGAAGAAGTTCTGCTGCACTGGTGCCTCCAATCCATGATTCGCTAACCATTTCGGAGGTGCCTGCTGTGCACCTCCTCCCCCCCCCCCCCTCCTGAAGGGTCTGATACTAATAGCCTGGAATTTTGCCCTATGCTTGAGTCTATACCAGCCTTTCACAACAACTTTACCCCATAGGTACCCATTTAATAACCTTCGGGTCTTGGGGAACCCCTGCTGAAACCAATTCATTGGTCAGTAGGAAAATTTCCCCTTCATTGGTGGACAGTTGGAAGAATGTACCCCTTACAGTAGTGGTCATGTTTGCCACCCCTACAAAGATCGTTGGTTCTGGCTTTGGCAAGTGGTTTTGGTCCCAGAACTATACAGACACCATCAAATGGGATGTCAACCAGACACAGCTCAAGGAACTTCTACCAGCCTCTGAAGAAATCCCAGATATCCATGGAACACTGGTTGAGAATGGTTGGTTGGTCTATACCTTCTTTGGAATCTTCCTTAGGTCCATTGGTTGTGGCCCCTTCCTCAGCCTTTTCCCAGGATGATTTCACTGCCGTCACACAAGTTTTCATAGGCCATTTAGTACTTTAAATACTTTGCTGACCACAGAGGCCACAAGTGTTCTTCCATGCCTTTCTCTGTCTGGTCTCCCCAAGATTTTAGTGCCCATTGAGACATAGTCAACAAGATCATTGGTATCATGCTTCTGGCTTTGGTCCCATAATTATACAGACACCATAAAATGGGATGTCAACCAGACACAGCTCAAGGAACCCCTACCAACCTCTGAAGAAATCCCAGATTTCCATGGAACCCTGGCTGAGAATGGCTGGTCTATACCTTCTTTGGAGTCTTCCTTAGGTCCATTGGTTATGGCCCCTTCCTCAGCCTTTTCCCAGGATGATTTCACTGCCCTCACACAAGTTTTCATAGGCCAAATAGTACTTTAAATACTTTGAGTGCTGACCACAAAGGCCACAAGTGTTCTTCCATGCCTTTCTCTGTCTGGTCTCCCCAAGACTTTAGCGCCCATTGAGACAAGTCTACGGTGAGTCTCTTAAGTACTTAACAGGCAATACTACACCTGAGGAGTTGCAGGCATCTGCCATTACTCCTAGACTTAGAGACTGTCTTGGCTTTTATTGACATGGTTCATAACACGTTAAAACCTGAAGATCAAACTGCAGCTTATCCACATGTTGATGAGGTCAAGGGCCTCTTCCCCACAACCCTGGCACAGTGGATGTGGGGGTCCTGGGGGAGGAGACGTATCAGACTCTGGAAACGCCCTAAAAAACATGCAGGCCCCTAGATATCCGATTCCCCACCCCTATGTGAATGATTAAGAGATACATAGTACCCTTGATTACTCATTCCGCAAAAAGCAAAGTAGTCAAAAAAACACAACACATTTAACAAAATTCTTTATTAAAAGGAAGACAAAACCCCCCCCCAAAAAAGTCCCATGGTATAGATCCATTGTTAATCACAATGTCCAGCCATGTAGATCCAAATCAAGATGAATGAAGCCTGCCATGTAGATCCACATCAAGACGAATGAAGCCTGCTAATCTTTCCCAAAAAATCATGCCGACCAGCGTAGACAAACTGCTCCGATGGACTTCCCTCGAGGATGAGATTTCATTATTTGGCAGCTTAATGGTAAGCATGGAGGCAAAGGGTGGTCCTCGGTTATGTCCCTGAATAAGTATTACAATAAACTCCCTCCTGCAGACCCCCACATGTGCTGGGCCAGGGATTGGGGGGCAAAGGGCCCTTGTTCTCTTCAATATAAGGACAAGGTGCTTTGGCAAGGTGCCCTCCACATTGAGGGCATGTGGCCTGGAATGGTTTCAGGCAGGGCATGCTTGCTCTCGTTGCCCTTTAATTCCTGGCCTGCAAGACCATATACCCAGATAAGGGTCTCTAATGGATTTTGGGGAAAACCCTGCACCTTTTTTTTCCAGTTTCCCCTCCCCCCCCTTGAACTCCATCCCATACCATTTGTATGGAGGATGTTGTATTTGTAGGATAAGGGTCTGGTATTGATGGAAGGGAACACATTCCGGTCTCCATTGTTTACACACAGAACAAAGTGGCTGGGAAATGTCATTTAGCAGCTGGCAGTAGAAGTGGTATTTCTTTTTTTTCTTGCACATGTCACTTTTTGCCTGCATAGCACCCTCCTAGTTAGGCCGTTAGGTACATTTAGTTTGTGGCTTCTGCTGTAATCAGAGGAGTAGTGATTGTTTTGGCCCGTTCAGAGCTTCACAGGCTCAGAGTTTGATTACTTCCCCCTGCCTCTAGAAGACGTTTCTGGAGCTTAGGGGGGGGGGGGGATTCAAATTTCCAGGCTCAATATTCAGCAGAGCCTAGCCAATCCCTGGAGAGGTGTGCCCAGATGGTGGCTGGGCTGCTGGTAAATAGTATGGAGCTCTGGGGAGAGACTTTTTTCCCCTTGTGGGGGATGGATCTGTAAGCATGGGGGGGGTCAAGAGGCTGCACCTATGGACTGTCTGTGTACCAGGATCCAGTAAGTAAAGCCTTTTTCTCTCCTCATACTGCTTCATGGTCCCCAGCCATGAACCATTCCAAGTCTACCCTTACCTGTCCTCATACTGCTTCATGGTCCCCAGCCGTGAACTGTGGACTATCCAAGTTTGCCCTTACCTGTGCTCATACTGCTTCATGGTCCCCAGCCATGAACCCTGGACTACTCAAGTCTGCCCTTATCTGTGCTCATAATGCTTCATGGTCCCCAGCCGTGAACCGTGGACTATCCAAGTCTGTCCTTATCTGTGCTCATACTGCTTCATGGTCCCTAGCCGTGAACCATGGACTATTCAAGTCTTTACCTGTGTTCATGCTGCTTCATGGTCCCCAGCCATGGACTATTCAAGCCTGCCCTTACCTGTGCTCATACTGCTTTATGGTTCCTAGCTGTGGACCATGGACTACTCAAGCCTGCCCTTATCTGTGCTCATGCTGCTTCATGGTCCCCAGCCGTGAACTGTGGACTATTCAAGCCTGCCCTTATCTGTGCTCATGCTGCTTCATGGTCCCCAGCCGTGAACTGTGGACTATTCAAGTCTTTACCTGAGTTCATGCTGCTTCATGGTCCCCAGCCATGGACTATTCAAGCCTGCCCTTACCTGTGCTCATACTGCTTTATGGTTCCTAGCTGTGAACCATGGACTACTCAAGCCTGCCCTTATCTGTGCTCATGCTGCTTCATGGTCCCCAGCCGTGGACTATTCAAGATTGCCCTTACCTGTGCTCATACTGCTTCATGGTCCCCAGCCGTGAACTGTGGACTAGTCAAGCCTGCCCTTATCTGTGCTCATGCTGCTTCATGGTCCCCAGCCGTGGACTATTCAAGATTGCCCTTACCTGTGCTCATACTGCTTCATGGTCCCCAGCCGTGAACAGTGGACTATTCAAGCCTGTCCTTATCTGTGCTCATGCTGCTTCATGGTCCCCAGCCGTGAACCGTGGACTACTCAAGCCTGCCCTTACCTGTGCTCATGCTGCTTCATGGTCCCCAGCCGTGAATTGTGGACTACTCAAGCCTGTCCTTATCTGTGCTCATACTGCTTCATGGTCCTCAGCCATGAACTGTGGACAATTAAACTCTGCCCTTACCTGTGCTCATACTGCTTCATGGTCTCCAGTCGTGAACTGTAGACTAATCAGGTCTGCCTTTATCTGTGCTCATACTGCTTCATGGTCCCCAGCCGTGAACTGTGGACTATCTAAGCCTGCCCTTACCTGTGCTCATACTGCTTCATGGTCCCCAGCCGTGAACTGTAGACTAATCAGGTCTGCCCTTATCTGTGCTCATACTGCTTCATGGTCCCCAGCCGTGAACTGTGGACTATTCAAGTCTGCCCTTACCTGTGCTTATACTGCTTCATGGTCCCCAGCTGTGAACTATTCAAGCCTGCCCTTACCTGTGCTCATGCTGCTACATGGTCCTTAGCCAGGAACCGTGGACTATTCAAGCCTGCCCTTACCTGTGCTCATACTGCTTCATGGTCCCCAGCTGTGAATCGTGGACTATTCAAGCCTGCCCTTACCTCTGCTCATACTGCTTCATGGTCCCCAGCAGTGAACCGTGGACTACTCAAGCCTCACCCCAATTCCCAGGTCCTTCCCAAGTTTCTACCAGCAAATGAACGTCCGAAAAAAAGACAACCCCTAGCCTGATCAACGAGCCGGAGTGAATGGACTGTTGTTGCTGACCCTGCACTGTTTGGGAAAGAACCTCTCAAATCTCAGTGGCCCCTTCGAAGGTAGAGCTACACTTTAAGGTGGAGGGGGTTCCCCTTAAAAGTCCAAATTTGAAGCTGTGGTTGGGTGTAACAAGGAGTTTGTGTTCCAAGAAAAGACATGGTCCATTTTGCCAGGACAAAGCGTTTCCTTCAATGGACTTCGAGAACACGATCTTCTGGTAAGAGCCTCCATGATGAAGCCCAATGTTGGTGGGGTGTGGCCTATGGGCGGGGAGCTGAGCTGAAGCCTGCCCCTCAGTTACCTGACACTGGAGTTGAATGCAGTGTGCGGCGGGACCTGCGTGCCGTATTTTCACACGTGTAGCACATCAGTAAGACGTTTTCCGCACTAAGGTCAAGAATACAGCTTCTCACTGTTATGAGACGTTTGATGTATAATAAGTTCTGATTTCCGTGTACAATACTTCCCACACTCGGGGCAGGAGTACTCGCCCGTGTGCAATTTCTGATGTCTATAAAGATTGGACTTCCACGTGAAATGTTTCCCGCACTGAGAACAGGAATATGACTTCTCTGTGTGAGAATTGTAATGTGTGAGGAGCTCTGATTTATGAAGGAAACATTTCCCGCACTTAGAACAGTAATGAAGCTTCTCCCCCGTGTGAGACCTCTGATGCAGGCTAAGATGGTATTTATGTGGAAAAGACTCTCCACACTCAAGGCAGGAATGAAACCCCTCGCTCGTATGAGAGCTCTGATGTCTGATCAGAAATGATTTATAGAGAAAACGCTTCCCGCACAAAGAACAGGAATAAAGCTTCTCCCCCGTGTGAGACCGCTGATGTACAGTGAGACTTTGATCAGAGCTAAACCTTTCCCCACATTCCGGACAGGAAAAGTTCTTCACAATACGAGGTTGCTCAGAGTCCGAGGGATTCCATGGTCTCTCCACACTGGGAAGTCCACCATGCACAGGCACAGTGGAGCTCATTGTCTTTTCTCCGGGACATGGAACCCTGGCCCCATCCCCCACAGTCCGAGGTTGCTCAGAGTCCGAGGGATTCAATGGTTTATCCACACTGGGAAGTCCACCATCCCTAGTGGAGCTCATTGTCTTTTCTCCGGCACATGGAACCCCAGCCTTATCCCTCACAGTACAAGGTTGCTCAGAGTAAGAGGGATCCCATGGTCTCTCCACACTGGGAAGTCCACCATTCATAGTGGAGCTCATTGTCTTTTCTCCGGCAGATGGAATCCCAGCCCCAGCCCCATCCCCCACAGTACGAGGTTGCTCAGAGTCAGAGGGATCCCATGGTTTCTCCACACTGCGAAGTCCACCATTCATAGTGGAGCTCATTGTCTTTTCTCCGGCACAATCTCCTGGGATGTCCTCATCTTCCATTTTACAACCTGGAGATAAAGTGAGACGATCCTTTGAGGGTTTCTCCATGGCGGGTCCTGGAAAAATAGAAAATCATCATCAATAGATAGGAGGGTTAGTTCACTTCCATCAATATTCCATCTGGATCAGGGAGATAGGAGGGAGCAGATGTTCTATGTGAATGTCCCAACCAGCTGGGACTCTTCCCCTCTTCAAAGGTCCTTTGGTCCTCCCAGTTCACTTCTACATTTACACCGCCTTGTCAGAAAAGCAGTAACAAATGGGGACTGGGAGGGGCATGCTACATCCATCAAGACGAATGATGAATGTCGACCCACTGGAAAAAAAAAACAAACAAAAGTACACTGGCGCGACAAGTGAAGCTCCCGACAGACTCCTTGGCACAACTGACATTTCCCCATCTGTCAGCTGAATGTGAGCAAGGGCTGGAGTATCTGGGAGCTTGTCATTGACTAAATGTGAGGTTTCCAGATACGGACCCCCCACATCCACCAAGCCAATGATGGGGAGAGGAGGCTACATCAACCCATCAGGGCAAGGCAAAACATGTCAGAGGCGGACCCAAGTCTGAGGCCGCTCTTTACTTTGACTAGGATCGGGCTTCTCAGTGTGTGGCGTCTCTATGTTGTCTCATCAACATAAAGACAAGGTGCTTTTCCGGGGGCCCCCTGGGCAAGGTTCCCACCCAATGTATGTGGCCTGGTATGGTTCTTGGCCAGCCAGACTGCATTCTCTGATAAAGGCCTGGAATGGATTTTGAAGGGAATCCTACACTTTTTTTTTTCTTGGAAGAGGTAATCCCTCAAATTCCATACCAAACTGTCCTCAATGATAAGGGTTTGGTATGTATTTTATAATATATTCTATACTTCTGGAGCCTTATCCCAGATAAGGGTCTGGTATAGATTGTAAGGGGAAACCAAAGAACAAAAAAAAGGATAAGGGCTTGGTATACAAAATATTTATGGGATATCTCAATGCCATTTCTTTGACTCTCCTCAAGGATAAGGATTTGATATATATTGTAGGGGAGATCCCAATGCCATTTCTTTTTTTTGTCTTTGGTTTCTCCTTACAATCCATACCAGACCCTTATTTGGGATAAAGGTCTAGAAGTGCCCATGGAGTATCTCCCAGGAGTTTGAGAATGCCTGCGTACCAGGTTCTTCCGGGACAATTTGGTGCCACCAAGATCACCAGAAGGCCCTCCATCTCTGACCTGTGAAGCAGCCAAGGAAGAATCCATAGGAGAGGAAAGGCATATATTAGCCGAACTGATCACACAGGGTCACCAGTGGGTCCACTGCAAAGGCTTGTGGGTTCCTGATCCATGCAAAAAACTGTCCACCTTCTTTATGAAGTGGGATGCCAATATCTTGCCTTGTGTCCCCTAGCACTAACAGATGTCCTGGAACACTTTGGAGAGAAAAAACCATTCCCTGCATTAAGGTGCTGATGATTGAGAGAGTCCGCCTGCCATTTGTCTATTCTGGGAATGTGGACTGGCTGGAACCTGCCTTTAGGCCCAAGCCAGATTTAGGTCCACTTCTTGAAGGGCACCATAGCTTCTGGTGCCACCTAATCAGTTGATGCAAGCCTCCGTATGATGTTGTCCAACTGGAGGCTTGTTGGTCGCCCTGAATCTGTTTGGTCCAATGCAACAGAGATGGGCAAATTGCCTTTAGTTTGAGAATGTCTATAAGAAGTCTGGACTCTGTTGATGAGCAGGTCCCTTGGACACCTACTGGCAGTTGAAATGAAGAGACAATTCCCTGCATCAAGGCGCTGATGACTGAGAAAGTCCACCTGCCAACTGTCTACTCTAAGACTGGGGACTATGGACAAGGCTGGAACCTGCTTTTGCCCCAATCCAGCATTAGGTCCACTTTCGATGGTGCCATCTGATTGATTGATGTAAGCCTCGAGTATGGCGTTGTCCAACTAAACCTTTGTAGATCATCCTGAATCTGGTTGGTCCGACGCAACAGGGATAGAGGAATGACCTTCAGTTTGAGACTGTTGATAGGAAAGCTTGATTCTATTGACAACCATGTCCCTTTGGGTGGTTTTCATCTCTTGGAAACTTTAGTCCAAGAGGCTGGCGCTCATCATAACAACTGTCCATGTCATTGGGAGAAAGGACTCTCCCAATTTCAGCAAAGGGCTAGGCAGCCATCAGGTTAGAGACATCCTGGCATTGGGGCAGGGGCGCATGGGCCTATCCAGAGACTGAGAGAGCTCGGGCCCTATCAAAACTCTAAGCTACAGGGGCCTGGATTTAAACTTGGCAAACATTACCACCTTGAATGATACCACTATGAAAACCCAGTACCCCCATGCACAATCAGACCACAGAAAATTCTGCTAAAGCCCCCCAGCAGTCCCCCACATACACCAGGCCAGGGTTGTAGGGAAGAGGCCCCTGTCCTCATCAAAATGTGGCCTGGTATGATTCAGGAAGGGGAGGCACACACTTGCTGCCCCACCATTGCCCTGGCCAACCAGGTTGCATGCTCAGATAAGGGTCTTGTATGGACTTTTTGGGACCTTCTAAGGTCTGTTATGGATTTTGAGGGGACCCCCACATTTTTTGTGTGTAAAGTCCCCCTTAAAATTCATACTAGACCCTCTTGAAGTATTGTTTGCATGGCATCATTGGTTGTTGTGGTGCATCATAACAACAAGCTGCCAGCATCCTAGCAACCAATGATGTTAGTTCAGAGGATGTAGGTTATGTCCTGGGTTGTTAGGATGCAGGAGGCATGGCATAAAGTTGTAATTTAATGGTGGCAGTAATCTCGCCACTAAATGAATAACTTCTTACTCCAGTAACAGTTAGAGGTTCTCCTAGAGTGGACAGGCCATTTAGTTTGCCCGATCTCATCCCTACTCTGGACCAATCAGTGAGCAGTAACAGAGCAGAGATAAGAGAAGAATATATTCTGGTCACCTGTGCTGATCTCTGTAGGAGTGTCCTCCTCTATGAATGTCCTCCTCATTCCAGCCTCCTCCGTATATTGCTGATCATCCCTCACATACGTCTCTTCTACTTCACCCTCAACTTTCATGTTCATCAGATCTTCACCCTAAACCAACAGAATGGCAGAAAATAACATCTGTAACATAGAAGAATTTATGATGTGAGATCACATAGAACATCTCATCTTGTAGAGTCCACACATCGTCTCCACATCTCAGAGGGTTCCATCACTTTATGTTCCCGACCCTCAACTCCACCTACCTGATGATGGTGAGGGATGGTGTGATCTTCCTGTGTGGAATCCCGAGAATACAGAGGACGGGAACATCTCTCTGGAAGGTTTCTGTTACTAGGTGGCTCCATCAGAATGTCCTTGGAGGGATTTTTGTGTCCTTCAGAAAACCCCTTCATCACACCAAACTCCTGATCCTCCTCTTGATATTCTTTTTTAACAAAAATATTATTGGTTCCATTCTGAATATAGAAGATATTTATTATAGAAACACAATTGTGTATAAATCACAGCTACCAATAATCGTTCATTATTTACCTGTTCATGTTGTGCGTAGTTGTGATCCTCCTGTGTGGAATCCCGGGAACACAGAAGACGGGGACATCTCTCTGGAGGGTTCCTGTAGCTGGATGACTCCATCATGGTGTCCTGGTACAGATCTTTGGGTCCTTTTGGAATCTCTGACTCCTCCATCACCCCATCCTCATCCTCCTCCTCTTTTATCTCTTCTTTAACCTCAACTTTAGAATCTCTCAGGTTTCTACTCTGAATATATAATAAAATGACATCAATGGCAACAATGCAGATAATGTACAGATCCTAATGATACTATCAGTGATTGTTCCTCATCTACCTGATGATGGTGAGGGATGGTGTGACCTTCCTGTGTGGAATCCTGGGAATACAGAGGACGGGGACATCTCTCTGGTGGGTTCCCACGACTGGATCCATCTGTAATAAACACACACTGACTGAATCCATTGTTTCTATGTGTTTATCAGATGATGGGGGATCTAGGTGGAGGCTCCGTACTGCTCTCTCCTTTCCAATAAAGTCTCCTCTTACCCGGTGATGTGAGGGGCGGCTGATTGTCCATCATGACGTCCTTGTAGAGGTCCTTGTGTCCTTCTATATACTCCCACTCCTCCATGGAGAAATAGACAGTGACACCCTGACACCTTATAGGAACCTGACACACACAATGATACAGTCACCATCCAGACACATCCCTTGTCTGTTACTGGAGAATGTCCCAGAATTCCTGGCACCGCTCACCTCTCCTGTCAGCAGCTCCATCATCTTCTTGGTGACTTCTAGAATCTTTTGCATGTTGTGTCTCTCAGGGTTTAGGGAGTCACATGGAGGCACTGTGATGGTCATATGATCACCTGACTTCAGAAGAGGAAATCTCTGTATTGGAGAACCAATAGGAATATCATGTTAGACTCCCAGAATCCTCCTCACCTCTCCGGTCAGGTCTGTGTTTTATTAATAGAGATGAGAGTGATGTCATGTGACCTCCCAAAATCCTCCTCACCTCTCCGGTCAGGTCTGTGTTTTATTAATAGAGATGAGAGTGATGTCATGTGACCTCCCAGAATCCTCCTCACCTCTCCGGTCAGGTCTGTGTTTTATTAATGGAGATGAGAATGATGTCATGTGACCTCCCAAAATCCTCCTCACCTCTCCGGTCAGGTCTGTGTTTTATTAATAGAGATGAGAGTGATGTCATGTGACCTCCCAGAATCCTCACCTCTCCGGTCAGCAGGTAGATGATCTCCAGGGTGAGGTTTAGTATCCTCTCAGTCATGGGACTCCGGTCCTCCTCCATCCTCATTGATGTGGTCATGTGACCTAGGTGGGTTTCTCTGTAGATGGATAGGGGAGAGTTACCTGGACTGTATTGGTTGTACAATATTAGGACGGTTACTAGATTTAGCTGTGTGGAGTGTCTACTAATGCCCCATAAAAGCTGTAGTGAGGAGAGTCCTCTAAATGCTGCTTAAAGCATCACATGGTGTAATAGGACCCGCACAGTTTTCAGGGACGGAATCATTAGCAGTGTGTATGGCGGCACCACTTCAAAACTGAACTTTATGGGATTGTCTCAGAACTTGAACAAAATCCTTGCATTGTGCAACATTTCCGTCCCCTCACTGGCCACCTCCAGGTATTTGTGTTCCCAATAACCAGCAACGGGGGGTCTTTTTCTTCATCCCACTAACCACCAGTACAATTTTGGGCACCCCGCACCATTAAAACCGGTCATTTTTTTCCTCACTCTGATCCCCAACTTTAACCATTTATTCCTCCCATTGATTGGACACTGGCCATCTTTTCCTCTAGCTGACCAGCAATATAAGGGGCACCATGCCATATACTGCTGACCACTGGACTCTACTATCAGCTGCACATCACATACTGCTCACCTCTGCACATTACATACTGCTCACCTCTGCACATTATACTCCTCACCTCTGCACATTACATACTGCTCACCTCTGCACATCACATACTGCTCACCTCCGCACTCTGCACATTACATACTGCTCACTTCTGCACATTACATACTGCTCACCTCTGCACATTACATACGGCACACCTCTGCACATTACATACGGCACACCTCTGCACATTACATACTGCTCACCTCTGCACATTACATACTGCTCACCTCTGCACATTACATACTGCTCACCTCTGCACTCTGCACATTACATACTGCTCACCTCTGCACTCTGCACATTACATACTGCTCACCTCTGCACTCTGCACATTACATACTGCTCACCTCTGCACATCACATACTGCTCACCTCTGCACATCACATACTGCTCACCTCTGCACATTACATACTGCTCACCTCTGCACATTACATACTGCTCACCTCTGCACTCTGTACATTACATACTGCACACCTCTGCACATTATACTCCTCACCTCTGCACATTACATATTGCTCACCTCTGCACATCACATACTGCACACCTCTGCACATTACATACTGCTCACCTCTGCACATTACATACTGCTCACCTCTGCACATTACATACTGCTCACCTCTGCACTCGGGCGAGACGGTGGGGGAAGAGGACGGGCGAGACGGTGGGGGAAGAGGACGGGCGAGACGGTGGGGGAAGAGGACGGGCGTGGCGGTGGGGGAAGAGGATGGGCGTGGCGGTGGGGGAAGAGGACGGGCGTGGCGGTGGGGGAAGAGGACGGATGTGACGGTGGGGGAAGAGGACGGGCGCGATGGTTGGAGGAAGAGGACGGAAATGACAGGTGGTTACTGGGTGTAAATAGAAAATAAGATCTTATTACCTCCTCTGCTGCCACTTCCAGCAATGTCTCCTCTCTACTTCCTCCCAACTTACCTCTCACCCAGAACTTCCTACTTATACCTGACATCACTTCCTGCCTGTACCTGACATCACTTCCTGTCTTCCATAGAAACTTCCTGTCTGGGTAGAAGTGAGATCACCTCTTGTGGAGCTCAGAGGAACTGCAGCCCTGAAAACCATCTGGTAGTGTGACCCCGGCCTTGTGCTGGGTGTGTATGGACTGTATGTCCTCAAAGAGGGGTCACCTCCACTCCAGCCTTGTAAGAATTTAATTTTCAGTCCTATCAAGGGTGGGAGGGCTGCAGTCTCGCTGAGCTCCACAAGGGGTGATCTCACTTCTACCCAGACAGGAAGTATCTATGGAAGGCAGGAAGTGATGTCAGGTATAAATATGACTTTCTGGGTGAGTGGCGGGAGGAAGTAGAGAGGAGACATTGGTGAAAGTGGCAGCAGAGGAGGTAATAAAATCTTATTTTATATTTACACCCAGTAACCCCCCCCCCCCCGTCATGTCTGTCCTCTTCCTCCACCGTCACGTCCGTCCTCTTCCTCCACCGTCACGTCCGTCCTCTTCCTCCACCGTCACGTCCGTCCTGTTCCTCCAACGTCGCATCTGTCCTCTTCCTCCATAGTCACGTCCGTCCTCTTCCTCCATAGTCATTGTGACGTCTTTTATCTCCAGCAGATGATGATACACACATATATAGTGTGGAAACCCAGATTAACCCCTTCAGGGGCAGAACATTCCCCCACTTACAGGGCCAGAACATTCTCCTCATTGTGGAGATGTCACCTTTCCCACCAATCACCTTCTCACCTCAGTCTCCTGTAACGAGGGATGTGGTTCTCATTAGGGTTGTAACTGCAATATGACCCCGGTTTCCAGGACTTAAATTCTCTGATCTGGTGGATGATACAACTTTTGTTGTGGGCGGGGTTTTATATAGGGTTGGATTTGAATATGTACATCTTTATTTTATCACATTATTATATTCCGTGGTATCCATCAAAGGTAACCGTTAAACAATGAAAGAATTATCCTATTTATCATTTTTTGTTTGCAGATCTAAAACAAGGACCTCTACAAGGACGTCATGATAGAGGACCACCAGAAAGGACACAAGGACCTCTACAAGGATGTCATGATGGACAATCAGCCACCCCTCACATCACCGGGTAAGAGGAGACTTTATTGGAAAGGAGAGAGCAGTACGGAGGATCCACCTAGATCCCCCATCATCTGATAAACACATAGAAACAATGGATTCAGTCAGTGTGTGTGTTTCCTACAGATGGATCCAGTCATGGGAACCCACCTGAGAGATGTCTCCATCCTCTGTATTCCCGGGATTCAACACAGGAAGGTCACACCATCCCTCACCATCATCCGGTAGGTGGATCCAGTCATGCGAACCTACCAGAGAGATGTCCCCATCCTCTGTATTCCTGGGATTCCACACAGGAAGGTCACACCATCCCTCACCATCATCAGGTAGATGGTTGACAATTCTTGGTAGTTATGTTTTATATAAAGCATGTTCGTTACATTAAATGTCCTTTTATGTGTTCAGAATGGAAACCTCGGAGATTATAATATTGATGTTAAGGAAGACTTTAAAAAGGTGATTGAGCGGCGTAGGGTGATGAAGGAGTTTTTTGAAGGAAATGAGGATCTCGATAAGGATTTCATGATGGTGCCACATAATACCAGGAACCCACCAGAGAGATGTCCCCGTCCTCTGTATTCCCGGGATTCCACACAGGAAGGTCTCCCCATCCCCCACCATCATCAGGTAGATGGATCCAGTCATGGGAACCCACCAGAGAGATGTCCTCTGTATTCCCAGGATTCCACACAGGAAAATCACACCATCCCTAACCATCATCAGGTAGGTGAGGAACAATCACTGAAAGCTGTAAGTTATACACAACCCTGTTTATTACAATGACTTTCTCCTTATTTATTCAGAGTGGAATCCTCGGAAATAATAACATTGTTTTGAAAGAAGAGTATAAAGAGGAGAATGAGGAGTATGGAGTGATGGAGGAGCGTTCTGAAGGACACAAGAACATGGTGGAGCCATCTAACGGCAGGAACCCACCAGAGAGATGTCCCCACCCTCTGTATTCCTGGGATTCCACACAGGAAGGTCACGCCATCCCTCCCCATCATCAGGTAGATGAGGAACAATCACTGATAGTATCATTAGGATATGTACATTATCTGCATTGTTACCGTTGATGCCATTTTTATTATATATTCAGAGTGGAAACCTGAGAGATTCTACAGTTGAGGTAAAAGAGGAGGATGAGGATGGGGTGATGGAGGAGTCAGAGTTTCTCAAATACCTGTTCCAGACCAACATGGTAGAGTCATCCAGCTGCAGGAACCCACCAGAGAGATGTCCCCGTCCTCTGTATTCCCGAGATTCCACACAGGAAGGTCACACCATCCCTCACCATCATCAGGTAGATGGATCCAGTCATGGGAACCCACTAGAGAGATGTCCCCGTCCTCTGTATTCCTGGGATTCCTCCCAGGAGGATCACAACTACGCAAGGCTTTATCAGGTAGATGGTGAATGATGATGTTTGGTAGTTATGGCTTCCACCCGGGTATATGTGTTACAATGAATGTTGTAGAAGAATGCAGACCACTATGCGTTTGAACATCTAATCCGAGTCTATTGAACCCATATACATGGTATTCTACAAGTAGAAGAAAAATAATGTACATTTTAGGATATATGCATTTATGTACAATATATTATCATTTAAACAAAGCAGCTAATTAACATATGACACGCCCCTCATTAATACCAGCCAAACCCACTTATGTATCCCTCAGGACCTCCAAAACCTCTACATTTCCAGAATAAAGTCTCATTATTCAGCCATAACCGGCTCCCTTCGAGCTAGATAACCCAGAGTCTCCTTTACTAGTCCCCACATAACATTCTATACCTTTCACACATCCACATATTCTTCTCTATGGACTCCCAACAAGGTTGGAGAAGTTGAGGGCAACAAGACCATGGCCACCAGGTCTGTAGCCCTGACTGTTGGGTTCTGAATTCCCCAACAATGTCTTAATATATATCCAGAGTGGAAACCTCAGGGATTATAATATTGTTGCTAAAAAGAGTATAAAGAGGAGAAAGGTGTGAAAAAGGAATTTTCTGTAGGACAGAAGGATATTTATGGAGACATTATGATGGAGCCACCTAATACAAGGAACCCACCAGAGAGATGTCCCTGTCCTCTGTATTCCGGAGATTCCATACAGAAAGGTCACACTATCCCTCACTATCATCAGGTAGATGGATCCAGTCATGGGAACCCACCAGAGAGATGTCCCCGTCCTCTGTATTCCGGAGATTCCACACAGGATGGTCACACCATCCCTCACCATCATCAGGTAGATGGATCCAGTAATGGGAACCCACCAGAGAGATGTCCCTGTCCTCTGTATTCCTGGGATTCCACACAGGAAGGTCACACCATCCCTCACCATCATCAGGTAGATGGATCCAGTAATGAGAACCCCCCCCCCCCCCCCCAGAGAGATGCCCCCGTCCTCTGTATTCCTGGGATTGCACACAGGAAGGTCACACCATCCCTCACCATCATCAGGTAGATGGATCCAGTAACAAGAACCCCCCCCCCCCCAGAGAGGTGTCCCCGTCCTCAGTATTCCCAGGGTTCCACACAGGAAGGTCACACCATCCCTCACCATCATTCGGTAGGTGGAGTTGAGGGTCGGGAACATAAAGTGATGGAACACTCTGACATGTGGAGACGATGTGTGGACTCTACAAGATGAGATGTTCTATGTGATCTCACATCATAAATCCTTCTATGTTACAGGTGTTATTTTCTGCCATTCTGTTGGTTTAGGGTGAAGATCTGATGAAGATGAAAGTTGAGGGTGAAGTAGAAGAGACGTATGTGAGGGATGATCAGCAATATACGGAGGAGGCTGGAATGAGGAGGACATTCATAGAGGAGGACACTCCTACAGAGATCAGCACAGGTGACCAGAATATATTCTTCTCTTATCTCTGCTCTGTTACCGCCCCCCACAGCCCCCATTGGTTCCTGATTCTCTGACAAGGCGGTGTAAATGGAGAAGTGATCTGGGAGGACCAAAGGTTCTTTGAAGAGGGGAAGAGTCCCAGCTACTTGGGACATCCACAGAGAACATCTGCTCCCCCCTATCTCCCTGATCCAGATGGAATCTTGATGGAAGTGAACTAACCCTCCTATCTATTGATGATGTTTTTCTATTTTTCCAGGACCCGCCATGGAGAAACCCTCAAAGGATCGTCTCACTTTATCTCCAGGTTGTAAAATAGAAGATGAGGACATCCCAGGAGATTGTGACAGAGAAAAGACAATGAGCTCCACTATGGATGGTGGACTTCCCAGTGTGGAGAGACCATGGGATCCCTCTGACTCTGAGCACCCTCGTACTGTGGAGGATGGGGCCGGGGTTCAGGGGGAGAAGATGTTTTCATGTCCTGAATGTGGGGAAAAGTTTAGCTCTGATTTAGGTCTTTATATTCATCAGGGATCCCACAGCGTGGGGGAACATTATTCCTGTTCTGAGTGCGGGAAATATTTTATATATAAATCACAACTTGTCAGACATCAGAGATTACACACGGGTGAGAAGCTGTATTCCTGCCCTGAGTGCGGGAAATGTTTCGATGGTAAATACAGACTAAACATACATTATAGATCCCACACAGGGGAAAAACCGTACTCCTGCCCTGAATGCGGGAAATGTTATCAACAGAAATCAGTACTTGTTTTACATCAAAAATCTCACACAGGAGAGAAGCCGTATTCCTGCCCTGAGTGCGGGAAATGTTTTTTACATAAATCAAGGCTAATTGTACATAAAAGAACTCACACGGGGGTTAAGCCGTATTCCTGCCTTGAATGTGGAAAATGTTTCTCAGATAAGGACAAGCTTTCTACTCATCAGAGACTACACACGGGCGAGAGGCCGTATGTCTGCCCCATGTGCGGAAATCGTTATAGACTGAATGCAGAACTTATTGGACATCAAAGATCTCACATGGGGGAGGAGCTGTATTCCTGTTCTGAGTGCGGGAAATGTTTTGCATACAAATCAGAGCTTCTTACCCATCAGAGATCTCACACGGGGGAGAAGCCGTATTCCTGTTCTGAGTGCGGGAAATGTTTTTCACAAAAGTACAGTCTTAATGTGCATCATAGGTCTCACACAGGCGAGAAGCCGTATTGCTGTCCTGAGTGCGGAAAAAGTTTTTCATTGAAGTCTGATGTTACCAAACATCAACTATGTCACACACAGAAACAGCTGTTTCCCTGCTCTGAGTGCGGGAAATGTTATCTACGGCAATCAGCGCTTGTCAGACATCAAAGTTCTCACGGAGGGAAGAAGCCGTACTCCTGCTCTGAGTGCGGGAAATGTTATCTATGGAAATCAGCACTTGTCAGACATCAAAGGTCTCACAGAGGGAAGAAGCCGTACTCCTGAGTTGAGTGCGGGAAATGTTATCTATGGCAATCAGCACTTGTCAGACATCAAAGGTCCCACAGGGAAGAAGCCGCACTCCTGAGCTGAGTGCGGGAAATGTTTTTCACAGACGTCTTGTCTTACTAAACATCGAAAAAACCCCCACAACCCTCAGAGCCGGTTCACATATACGCGGTTTGAACCGCATGATGTGAAATTTCCTTTTTTTCTTTTTTTGTCCGATGGTGCCTGTTCACATGCGAGGTGTGTCCAAAAAGTTCGACGAATGGTCTCAGAAAACAAACAAAACAGAAGATACAAACAAATGACCTTTCTTGGCCTTCAAAATAATCGGCATCCTGCGCGACACAACGTTCGTAAAGCTCCTGGAAACTGCCGGTGAAGGAACCGATCTCAGAACCGCTGTCGTGCATTCTTGGATTGCCTCCACGTTCCATGTTTTGCGTCTTTCATGACGTTCTGCAGGCGGGGAAACAGAAAAAAGTCCGCAGGCGCCAGATCACGGGAGTACGGTGGATGATGAACAGGTACGCTGGGCTGAGCCAAGAATTGGCGCACATGGATCGCAGAGTGCGCAGGCGCGTTATCAGCCCAGCAACATCCTCTGTCCAGTCCTGGGCAACTCTGGCTGAACGCGGTGTGGCGACCGTTTCAAAACTTCCTCGTAGAATGCGGCATTCCCATTTTGACCCGCAGGAAAAAATGACTTAAGGATGATGCCATCGGTTTTTGAAGAAGGCCATCAACATGGTCTTGACCTTGGACTTTTGCAGGCCACTCTTTTTGGGTCGTGGAGAAGATGGTGAACACCATTCCATCGATTGCCACTTGGATTCCGGATCGAACTGGTAGCACCAGGTCTCATCCCATGTGACGATGGTTCGCAGAAAGGTTGGACCCTGGTTTGGACACATTTTCTGCTCACATCTTCAGTCTCGTAGAGTTGCACCAACATTTCATGCGTCTCCGTTTTCCCCAATATGTAGGAGAACTTGTTCACTCGTTGCACTGTGACCCTACCTTTCACGTTCGACTGCCCTCAGCGGCTTTACCCTGACAGTCACGTGTTCTCCGCGCTAGGTGGCGCTTCTTGATGTGTCTCTGGATAGCCATGTGCATGAGCACGAACCTGTCCCATGTTGTCTTTGAGATATTGGACTATTCACCAAACTTTTTAGACACAACTCATACGTCCAGAGCATTGGCAGCGCAGATTGAAAATTAGTCCTGTCCGAATTCTGAGAGTGCGGTCCGGTTCAGGTGCAGATTACAGGCTCATTGACTTCTACGGGAACCGCTTCCTAATCGCACATGTCATGAGTTTGTGAAGGTGATTTCAGGTTGGTTTTCTCTTCTGATCCTGATGTAAACCTGACCTGATCCAGATCCAAACCTGACCTGATCCTGATTGGTTTTCTCTTCTGATCTTGATGTAAACCTGACCTGATACAGATGAAAACCTGACCTGATCCAGATGTAGACCTGATTGGTTTTCTCTTCTGATCCAGATGTAAGCCTGACCTGATCCTGATGTAAACCTGACCTGATCCAGATCCAAACCTGACCTAATCCTGATTGGTTTTCTCTTCTGCTCCAAATGTAAACCCAATCCAGATCCAAACCTGACCTGATCCTGATTGGTTTTGTCTTCTGATCTTGAGGTGATCCAGATCTAAACCTGACGTAAGGCAGATCTAAACCTGACGTGATCCTGATCTAAACCTGACGTGATCCTTATCTAAACCTGACCCGATCCAGATGTAAACCTGGCCCAAAACAGATCCAAACCTAACCTGATCCTGATTGGTTTTCTCTTCTGATCCTGATGTAAGCCTGACCTGATCCTGATCTAAACCTGACGTGATCCTGATCTAATCTTGACATGACCCTGATCTAAACCTGCCCTGATTCGCTGAACAACTACTGTGTGAAAACAGAGCTTCACCGCAATCCACAATCAGGGAGAATTAGTGTCCCGAGTGCGGGAAGTGTCTTCTCTATGGATGATATGTTGCTGTACATCAGAGATCTCACACTGGGAAGAAGCACACCTTGATATACACCTCAGAAAACACGTGGCTGAGCGCTCCTCTGATCTGTATCATGGAAGAAACACTTTATAAGGAGATCAGAGATCACTAAAGACTTCAAAGTTGTGTCTGGCTTTCTCTGCTAGGAGAGAGAAGGAGGGGGGGGGGGGTTGTCACTGCTGGTTGGGTCTCTCTAGCAGTGTAGTCAGATCCCCCTGACCTTCAGCAGAAGCTTCCATGGAGGACATCATGGTGAGAGAGAAGGAGGGGGGTCACTGCTGGTTGGGTCCCTCTAGCAGTGTAGTCTGATCTCCCCTGACCTTCAGCAGAATCTTCCATGGAGGACATCATAGTGAGAGAGGAGGGGGGGGGGGTAACTGCTGGTTGGGTCCCTCTAGCAGTGTAGTCTGATCTCCCCGGACCTTCAACAGAAGCTTTCATGGAGGACATCATGGTGAGAGAAAAGGGGGGGGGTTACTGCTGGTTGGGTCCCTCTAGCAATGTAGTCTGATCTCCCCTGACCTTCAGCAGAAGCTTCCATGGAGGACATCATGGTGAGAGAGGAGCTAGATATTGGTTGTGGATGAAGAGAAGGGAAGTTTAGACTCCATGGCAGAACTAACCTTTTTTAATGCAGTAGTTATCATCCTTCTCAGGCAGATTAATTTGAGAGAGCCACCTGCTGGCAGAGAGTGGAAAATGTGACATCATTTTATATTTTACATGATCAAAATGCAAAATATAATAAAACCTTTTATAGTAGTAAACAAATGAGGATTAAATATTAACCTAAACTCCTGATATTCTCTGTAAGTTGATTGATAAAAGTCTGCCTTCAGATTTGTGTGATGAAATGTTCTTCTCCTTTATTCCTTTCTCTAACACTACAAGTACGGCCCATCCTGTAGGTTTTAGTCTCCATCTTGTGTCTTATGTTGTGGACCTTTTGAATTATGTCTCAAAAATATGACTTTATCAAGACATAATATTATATGACAAGCAGCTCAATATAGCCGGATGTTAAGGGGTTAATTTGTCTTGGTTGGAAAGTCGAATGACCATCTGGCTGGAGAGGTGTAGACGGTGGGTGAAGGGATTTTTTTTTCCTCCCAGAGACAATATACTATTTTTAAGTTCTACAGGTGGTCAAACACCATTATTCAGACTTCAATAGCAGGTAAACATATACAAGGTCTGGACAGGACAATAGAGGAACCAAACTGATTGTCTGAGAGCTTACTCAAACCTTGCAGAGTGTGATAAACCAACAGACCTCTGAAACTATCACAATATACTATTGTCCACCAAGGGTGAAAGTATTAAGAGGTGTTTACCGTGACTCCAATACAAGAGCCAGGCAAACAGAGAGTCTTTCCCTACACATAGAAAATGTTGGTTCTAAAACAAAGAAGTGAAATTCAGGACATTTAAGTCTAAAAATTGACTGTATATAACTACAAAGATATACTACAAAAACATATTATAAATGAGATGTTATAAAGGATAGGTTTTACACACCACCAAATATTCAGCAATGGGAACTATATATCACTAACTTGAGTATTGAGATGATGGAAAGTAAGATGTATTATAAACTAGCATTAGTTACATGTCTTATCAGGAAACAAACAGGATGGTATTTCAAGAAGGAATAACTGAATATACCCCTATATTCCATGGTCCCTATTTAGAATATTATAGGTATGATCACTTATATCTGGAAAAAGACGTATATTTGATCCCTGAAATTACCTTAAGATTCCACCCGAGGTATGAGTCATCTCAAATACTCAAATTGTTCTATGATACATGACCGCCACCTGGCGGGCAGGTGAGAAATAGCTTATGTACACACATTTCTCAACTAGCCAATCAAGAAGCCTAGTGGGAAGGTATCTTAGAACAATGGATTAGTGGATATAAAAAGCCCATGCACCTTTAAAGAAAAAAAACTCATCAAAAGAAAAAACTCATCAAAAGAAAAGACCTCATCAAAAGAAAACCTGACTGAAGAAAGACCTGATTCTGAAGACATCTGAAGAGACCTCTCTATAACCCCTCTTCCATCCTTTCAAACTTCCTAAAACTTTACTAAATTTCTAAACCTCTGTCCTTACAACTTCCTACATTCTCCCACACTATTGAACTCTATCTCAATTTCCCCTGTGGTCATCATTCTGAAGGCATTCCACTGCCAGCTAAATCCACGGGAGAGTTTCCTAGTCTGAATGCCGGGTGCGGTGAGATTGTTTATTTGATTTTGCATTACCTATTTTCTCTGTTGTGTGGAATCATAGAATTACCTTAGTGTATCACAAAAATATTGGGTAGTTAGATATATGTAGAGAGATCCTGTTTTACTGTTTCGAAATTGTGTGGTGTCATATGATAAATTTTTTTTTCATATTTCATAATTTATTAAATATTAATAATTAGAGTATAGTTTATCAAGGGATAGCTTCTTGCAATCCTATGGCCACGGCTTGTGAGAATATAACCTTTGAGATACTCGAAATTATTAGTTATTAATAAATTTAATTTTTAATCAGATCATTTAGAAATTGTGATATTGATGTAATTAGTTAGAAACCTTATTATTGTGTCTTACATTGGTAGGATATATTTTTGATTGTGTGTACCAATGTTCATTTATCACCAGTCTTTTGCGTTTTGTGTTAATATATATATAATTCTTGTACATAAATAAATTTTTATATTTATCTATTATAAGGCAAATTTTGTGTGTATGGTACGAAATCATATTGGCTAAAAGAATTCAAGGTATAATAATAAGTGGTGATCAAATTATCAAGGTGTCCAAATTATTGGTTTACTAAATATTTGCCGTATTTTAACGGCTGGAGGCACTGTAATATTTCATCTAAGGGAAAGGGACACGCCCTTTATAAGTAAAATATATCCTTACATAAACCACCACAGGATAAATTTGGAGGCACTGCTGAGAGACATAGAAATCGTACCATAACACAAAACGCACTGGTGATTGTATATTTGTACACTTTGTCAAACATATATTTTATATCAAAATGGCATCCAGTAATCACGGATCCACCTCTTCCAAGCATAACGAGGAAAATATGGCGGCTCAAGGCATTGAGCAGGAAACTCCAAGGCCAGCCCGGAAAGCTGTCGGTGCTTGGCAGAAGTATGTTGAATGTGAAGTAATAGATTACATCCGCAAGAGATTAAGTTTGGGGGATAGCAATAATGAATTCGTGGATGAAGAGAAAAGGCAGGCTATGAGTACCTTTGAGGACCTGTTCAACCAAAAGGGCCAGGTTGTTGAGTTTTTAATGGCATTTGCTAAAGTAGAAAGTGATAGAAGCCGTGACAGACTTCTCCTAGAAGCTTGGCCCATGTTATGGTTCATGACCGCTGGAGCATCCCAGCGAACAATGACTTTAAGGGAAGAGTTGTCAGAAGCCCGCTTCTTGTTAGAAAGCAGAAATCAGGACATTGAATCTTTGAAAGGGAAGCTTGGTCATGCCGGTATTCATTTAGACGAATCCCAGAAATGTTATGATAGATTGGTCAGAGACTTTCGAAGTGCTCAGGACCTGTATGAAAGAAACTTTCAGGAATTAAAACAACTTCAAGAGAAGTATCAGGACTTAAAAGATGAGGTGGAGTACTTCAGATCAGAGAGGTTATCTCCTGTCAAAATTAAAGTTCACCCAGGGGATAAGCATGACCAGTCAGAACTTACATTGATAAAATCTGAGCAGAAAACTCTGGAGGAGCAGATTATGAGGTTGACGGCCCAAATAAATTCTGGGGTCCAAAACCGGACCAACCCAGTCAAGCCGGAGGCTGATGAGCGGAGATACCCGCATCACAGCGAAGTATCTGATAGTGAGGCAGGGTCAGAATATAGGTCACCTCCTAAGCTTTCAAGATATACTCCAGAGCGCTCAGAAGAAAAGTATGAGGTTTCATATAAGCAGGAAGGGAAATCCCAGGGGTCATTCAGGAGATATGACACCCCAAAGGTCATTAAGTTGCTGAAGGACACCGTTCCTATGTTTTCTAAAAAAGGGTCCCTTGAGATCACCGAACACATGAAAACATATGAACAGACGTTAGAGATTCTGGGCATTAGAGATGACCACACCAAAATAGAATTGCTGCCATGGGTGTTTGAAGAGAAATACCGGCAATTCTTTGATACCTTGAGGGCCTATTCCAATCAGTCCTGGAGAGAGGTTAAACATAAGTGCCACATGGAATTTGGGCCTTATAAAACTGTAACCTCTGCCAAGGCTGCGGCCTACAATTTAAAGTGTGGTCCTCACCAAAGCCCTGCAGAATTTCTGGCTGTCCTCAGAAATGCTTATTTCCTGGCTGAAAAGGATCCCAATCCTAACCAGCCAGAATTCAAGACCCTATTCTATGAAGCATTACCTGCTTACATAAAATTGGGACTTGCAAAGGATTACAGAAAGGGATGCTCTCTTGATTGGTTGGTGAGAGAGAGTGACTATTTATTCTCGATCCAACAGTCCAGTGAGGGCGGGATAAAAAGAGAACCCAAAAATAGCCCCAAGATAGTAGCAACCACTACCGTTTCCCCTCCAAATCCAAAGTTGCAGGCAGAGAAGAAATCATATGCGGAAGTAGTCCGTGGGGGTAAAACCAATGGTTCCCCTAGATTTGTACCTCAAACCCAGCAAGTGAAGGAGGTCCATAACTTTGCACCCCAAAACCAGTGGGTGAGAAAGGATAGACAAAAGCTAGGGAACTACGGTAGTGGAAGTGAGAAGAATAAAAAGTATGGTAAGGGTCAGTACAGTGATGAGAATCAAAGGAGTCAATGCTATCCTCGGAGGTTCTATTATCCTCGCCAAAACCAACATGGGAATTTTTATGGGAACCCCAATTTCAACAGGAACCATAATTACAATAAGAATCCCAATTTTAATAAGAACTCCGACTTCCAAAGATTTCCTCCACGCCAAGAACACCCTCAAGCTCAAAGGGGGGATACAGTACCCCAGGCTCCCTTTAATGACAGGGAGACCCCGAAACCTCAGAGAGAACAATGGCGTCGGGACCAGAGCAGTAGTTCTGACTCTGAGTCTCATTACCAGTCCCGTCCAAAATACAAGTGCAAGTATAGGAAAAGGGAGAATCAACAAAATGACTCCTCTGAGCGTATTGGGCAAATAGAGGCACAGATCAGCAAAATGGCTGAACAAATGGACAGGCTTGTCACTCAATTTCCATCCAATCCTTTTTTAGGAGCAGCTCCTGTGACCAACCAAGGGTCACAGAATTAACAGGCAACCAAGCCTTAAACCAACAGGGGAGGACACTGAGTCAAATGACAGGAGATGTGTGTACCGTCCCTGACACGCCTACTAATAGAGAAGCTAGTTCTCAGGCAAAGGGGGACCAGTTGTTGGTTATTAACGATTCTCCTGTTTTTCAGTGTCCATCTATTGCCCCTAATATAGTCGCGGCATCGGAAGTCGTCGGGATTGACAAGCCAGACGGAGCATCAACTTCTAGTTGTGCTTCTGTCTTGAGACAGTCCAAGAATCCCACCAGGGAGGATAAGGGTGATGTGTCCACCACATGCGGTGAGATAAGAGCCAGTCATATGTCATTGAAGGGCCCACAGATCTTCAACCACACCAATTTCATGTGTGAGCTGACTGAATCTGATGGGAGATATTATGCCACAGTACAGGTGCAGGATGCCAGTGATCTTCCTATTGTCGGCCTAATAGACACTGGATCCCAAGCAACCATCATGTCACAGGAACATTTTGATAAAGTGGCGAATGTCATGCCCACCAAGCCGAGACTTAAAAGCTTTGACAGCTCATTAATTGGTGTAGGTGGAGACCCTTTACAAGTCATGGGTACCGCCTGGCTTAAACTGAAACTGGGTAATAAGGAACTGAGACACCCCATCATCATTGCCAGCATCTCCCAGCACCACATGATAATTGGGATGGACTTCCTAAAAAGGCTGAACACAATAGTTGACTGTGTGAACCAAGTACTGTGGTCACAGGTAAATACCCCGATTAAATATGGGAAACTTAAAACTCCCCATTCCCGACAACACTGCCACCTGGTGGAAGAAAGGCCTGGATCATTAGAAATCCATTTCAGGAACAGCCAACTTCCTGATGTAACGGTTATCAAACCTGATGACCATAACCCTATCAGAAGAGATGAGGAACACATTTTTAGAATTCCCCAAGATAAAATAAAAGATATTTCCCTCCAAGAAGACATCCTTACGATATCTTTTCATCAGGAGGATAAACCAAGAAAAGGGGGAGATCACACCCAATTCTTGACAGGTATTGAAAGGGTTAACAGCGACTTGTTTATCCCCATCCGGATAAATGGTCTTAATAGGTCAAAATATGCCAAACTAGATTTGAGACAGGAACACAGCTTTGTAAGCCATGGGCTGATAAAACACCTGACCGAAATGGAAATGATCCGTTTCTCCACACCTCAGCGTCATTGGATTTCAGACTCCCTTGATGACTCTGATGATCACAATTCAATGGCTAGGTGTCTCTTAAACGTCACTGTAGGAAACAAAACAGCCACCCATGTGTTCCTAGTCTTGGATAATCCCCAAACTAAAATTTATTTTGGCAACGATGTATTACATCGATTTGCAATGCAAGTCAACCTAATTAATGACTGTTTATGGAGTCGACTAAAGGGGGACCCCGAAAAATACAAAAATCTGGACTTAGCTTTAAAATCCCAGCAACAGATGCCTTATGCTGTTGAAGTCCAGGTAGCCCAAAAGATTACAATTCCTAAGGGCATAAATAACTTCATACTCCCCATCCAAGTTAAAAAGGGACATAGACTGAAGGGGTCAGATGCATTAGTATGCCTCTCCCATAGAATGCAGGGGGAGGGACTGAACATTACACACACGCCCCTAGTCAACACACATCAATCCCCGATGTACATTTACATACATAATCTGTCTAATCAGGACATCGTCTTACCCAAAGAGACCCTTATTGGTCTAGCGGTAGAGACTGAATATTACACCTTTGGGGTCACTAACCAGGTGATTGGACTCATCCCCGATGAATATTTGTCGGAGGAACAATTAATTGAACAAACATTCCATTCATTACCAGAGGGTATTTTCACCATAGAGTCCATTTATCCATTCGATTCTAAAGATGGCACCTGTCGAATCGAAGAGACATCAATTGTCTTTGATCACCCAATCAAAGAACAAGAGTACCCCAAAGAACCTGGATGGCAGGAGAACACACACACACATCACATACCCAATGACCTCACCACGAAACTTGAAGAGGCATATGAGATAGGTCAGCCGGAAAGCTTTCCTGGATTCAAGGAGTTAGTGGAAGAGATGGTGGCCCTCGCCGACGCGTGTTCCAATGATCTCGACCGACAATTGCTCCGAGAGCTTCTCCTTGAATTCCAAGAGATCTTTGCCAAGGATTCTTACGATTGTGGGACTACTGACCTACACATCGCTAGGATCCAAACAGATCCAGATGCCCCACCAGTATTCGTAAGACAGTATAGGTTACCATTAGCTTCCTATGAATCTCTAGCTGAGATTATCAGGAAGTTACATGAAAGGGGTATAATTAGGCCCATCCACAGCTCCTACAACCACCCGATCCTGGGTATTTTAAAACCCAATGGACAATGGCGTTTGTGCGCTGACCTCCGTCAGCTGAACAAACGTGTGTACATGTCAGGATGGCCGGTCCCATACATAGACCAGTGTCTAGCCCAGCTCCAAGGATCCCAGGTTTTCACAGCCTTGGATTGTGCACAGGGGTATTGGACCATTAAGGTGAGTGAGGAAGACCAATACAAACTGGCTTTCAGTTTTGGGAATCGACAGTATTGTTGGGTGAGAATGCCTTTTGGATTCATAAATTCTGGACATGAATTTGCTGTGTTCATGCACAAGGCCATGCCAGACGCCTTCGAAAGGGGGACGTTGGCATATGTGGACGATATCCTGATCAAAAGTACTGATATGGCCAAACACATTACAGAACTTCGGCATGTCCTGGGCCAATTAAAAGCAGCAGGAGTTAAACTGTCCTTACAAAAAGCCCAGTGGTGTCGCACGAAGGTAAACTTCCTAGGCCATGAAGTTACTGCTGAAGGTTTGAACCCACAAAAGAAGAAGGTTGAGGCGGTTCTGAACTGTAAAGTCCCTACTAACCTTAAAGAATTGAGATCATTCCTAGGTATGGTAAACTACTCGCGTAAGTTTATTGATAATTACGCCGAGATAAGCAAGCCACTGCTTCACCTACTGAAGAAAGATGTCGGATGGTCGTGGGGTAAGAAACAGGAGGACGCCATGAAGGAGTTAAAGGAACGTCTCACACAAGCGCCGTGTCTCGGATATCCCGAAGGGGGTAAAAATTTCTATCTAGAGACAGGGTTTACGCAGGTAAGTATGAGTTCCATTCTTTACCAGAAACGTGATGATGTCAGTAAGGTGATTGCCTATGCCAGTAAAACTTTGTCCCCGGTTGAAGTAAAGTTCAGTGACTGTGAAAAAGCTCTATTGTCCACCGTGTGGGCATTACAGAATTTCCGCAGTTACATTCAGGGAGAGAGAATCATTGTTGAAACGGCACACCAGCCTTTACAGTATTTAAAGAGTGAACGTATCAAGGGAGGAAATGTGTCTAATAGCCGCATCACTGCTTGGACTTTGTCTTTGCAAGGGTGGCCTCTTGAAATTCGGTACAAACAGAACAAGGAAAGTCCAGTAGCCCAGGGCCTAGCCGAGCTCCATGATTGTTCCGCAACTACGCCTGCTATGGAGGCCCCGGACACTGACTTTCTGGAAGAACAACTGTTCTCTCCCTACAAGGTTTACGATGAAGAATACTGTAAACAGCTGCCGTGTGTATATGTGGATGGTTGTGCTTTTCATCACAAGGATGGGGAACAGCTCCAACTAGTGGCAGGTATTGGAATCGTTTGGACCCAAGGTGTCACCCCAATTTCTGTGGGATACAAACTTGGACCAAAAAGCAGTCAGGTTGCTGAACTTACTGCAATCCTTAGAGCAGTTGAGATGGCTATAGAGTTCAACATTAAAGAGTGTGCCATCATAACCGATTCCAATTATGTCAGGAATAGTTTTGTGGAGTATTTCCCTAGGTGGAAGCGAAACAACATGAACAAGAGTAATCACAAACCCGTGAAACATGGTAAGCTCTTTTGTCACATCGATGAACTGGTAAGGTCCAATGATATCACCCTGCACTTCAAGAAGACCAAAGGCCACTCCAAGGTTCTAGGTGCCGAGAAAGAAGGGAACGATCTGGCCGATTCTCTAGCCAAGGAAGGGGCAATCACCGGTGAACTGTTAGACATTGATCAATTTTTAGGTACCGTACAGGTTGAAGCTGTCACCAGACAACAGGCCAGAACAGCTGGTGATCCAAATGCAATACAGTGGAGTCACAATTCTCCTAGTGAGGATTTAATTACTGCCCAAAAAGAAGACCCAATAATTGGCTTGTTTTATAGTCATATAGAAGATCCCAACCAAAATCCCATAAATAAGGAAGTATGTAGTGGGAAGGAGGATTTACGTATCTTAATGAAATCCAAATCCCAATTCTCTTTATACCAGGGATTGTTGATACGAACCTCAAAGGGTGGCGTACAACAATGGGTCGTCCCACTTAAATTTAGAGGTTTGATGCTACAGCATGCCCATGATGCTCCCACTTCCGGTCATCGTGGAGAAAAGATCACGTATGAGATCCTGCGGGATTATGCCTACTGGCCTCATATGTTACGTGATGTGAAGGAGTACTGCCAAGGTTGCCTAATATGTCCCCAATTTCAACCTACCAAGCCAACTCACAGAGCACCTCTCCAGAAGAGGGGGATATGTATGCCTTGGTCAGACCTTCAAATGGATTTTATTGGGCCCGTAACCAAATCTTCACGAGGAAATCGGTATATGTTAACAGTTACATGTTTATTCACCAAGTATGTCGAATGTATACCAGCACCAAATAATAGCTCCGAGACATGTGCTGCATTGCTAATAAATCATGTATTTTCACGTTTTGGTCTACCACAGAGGATAGAGTCTGATAGAGGATCGCACTTCACTAGCGAAGTGATGGCCAAATTGTGGAAAATTTTGGGGGTTAAAAGGAAATTGCATATCGCCTATCAGCCAGCCTCTAGTGGTGGTGTAGAACGATACAATCAGACCATCGTTAACGTCCTTAAGAAATTCGTTAAGGAAACAGGCAAAGATTGGGATGTCAAACTCCCGCTGGTCCTGATGGCGTTGAGGGCTACTCCGAATACAGTTACAAAAATGTCATCTTTTGAACTGATGACAGGTAGACGGATGGTACTGCCCCAGCACTTTATGTATCGCACTACAGATCAAAATTTGATCAATGCTACCACCACACACCAGTACATAGAGGATTTACGTAAACATCTGCAATATGCTTTTGCCTTTGCCCAGCGAAATTTGGAAAGAGCTGCAACTAGTGCTAAGACATACTATGATCTCAAAACCTCCAAGAAGGAATATGAGATTGGTGACAAAGTCTATCTATACAACTTTGCAAGAGACCAGATCAAGGAACGGAAATTCCTTCCATCTTGGAAAGGTCCGTTCTCTATCATTGATAAAATCTCTCCGGTCGCATATAAATTGCAGGTTACCCGGTATGGTGAAATCAGTGATAGATGGGTGCACATCAATCAATTACGTGCTTGCCATCCAAAGTCTCAATTGCAGTTGTTGGAAGACTAACCCACCAGTTTCTATCTGGAGATATTGAGATCATCATTAAATTTCCTTTGAACATATATCATTCATCTTTTGCCTTACAGGATCCAGTAATATAATTTTATGTATATCCAATACTTAAACTGTTCATTTTGATAATTTAGAAAGGAAGGCCCAGACGATGACTAGACCGGCGATTGGAGGTGTCAATGACCAGACCCTAGAAGGAAGCTATAATGTCCTGTGGGAAAGACCAGATGCCAGAGATCGATCCGGAGACGATAACCTGATGTCCCAGGCCACCAAGGGCCAGTCCAGAGGAAAAGACCCGCCTAGGAGACCGTCTAAGAGACCTGTCGTGCGGAGGACCCATGGACCCCAAGGTGGATGTGCCAGGCCAGGCCGGCCTCATCACAAGACCAGGATCGTCATCAGAAGTGTCCATCTAAAGACGCCGAGTCAAGTTGAGGACCAACCAGCATCACCGCTGCCATTTTATTATTAAAAAAAAAAAAAAATTTTTTTTTTTTTGAATTTCATTCACTTCACCGGAGAAGACGAACAATCACTCTAGCCAAAAGTCCCACTCATGTTTTGCGACACAGACACCCCTATACACGTGCCTGTACCCCAAACAAAGGGGGATTTGTTGTGGACCTTTTGAATTATGTCTCAAAAATATGACTTTATCAAGACATAATATTATATGACAAGCAGCTCAATATAGCCGGATGTTAAGGGGTTAATTTGTCTTGGTTGGAAAGTCGAATGACCATCTGGCTGGAGAGGTGTAGACGGTGGGTGAAGGGATTTTTTTTTCCTCCCAGAGACAATATACTATTTTTAAGTTCTACAGGTGGTCAAACACCATTATTCAGACTTCAATAGCAGGTAAACATATACAAGGTCTGGACAGGACAATAGAGGAACCAAACTGATTGTCTGAGAGCTTACTCAAACCTTGCAGGGTGTGATAAACCAACAGACCTCTGAAACTATCACAATATACTATTGTCCACCAAGGGTGAAAGTATTAAGAGGTGTTTACCGTGACTCCAATACAAGAGCCAGGCAAACAGAGAGTCTTTCCCTACACATAGAAAATGTTGGTTCTAAAACAAAGAAGTGAAATTCAGGACATTTAAGTCTAAAAATTGACTGTATATAACTAAAAAGATATACTACAAAAACATATTATAAATGAGATGTTATAAAGGATAGGTTTTACACACCACCAAATATTCAGCAATGGGAACTATATATCACTAACTTGAGTATTGAGATGATGGAAAGTAAGATGTATTATAAACTAGCATTAGTTACATGTCTTATCAGGAAACAAACAGGATGGTATTTCAAGAAGGAATAACTGAATATACCCCTATATTCCATGGTCCCTATTTAGAATATTATAGGTATGATCACTTATATCTGGAAAAAGACGTATATTTGATCCCTGAAATTACCTTAAGATTCCACCCGAGGTATGAGTCATCTCAAATACTCAAATTGTTCTATGATACATGACCGCCACCTGGCGGGCAGGTGAGAAATAGCTTATGTACACACATTTCTCAACTAGCCAATCAAGAAGCCTAGTGGGAAGGTATCTTAGAACAATGGATTAGTGGATATAAAAAGCCCATGCACCTTTAAAGAAAAAAAACTCATCAAAAGAAAAAACTCATCAAAAGAAAAGACCTCATCAAAAGAAAACCTGACTGAAGAAAGACCTGATTCTGAAGACATCTGAAGAGACCTCTCTATAACCCCTCTTCCATCCTTTCAAACTTCCTAAAACTTTACTAAATTTCTAAACCTCTGTCCTTACAACTTCCTACATTCTCCCACACTATTGAACTCTATCTCAATTTCCCCTGTGGTCATCATTCTGAAGGCATTCCACTGCCAGCTAAATCCACGGGAGAGTTTCCTAGTCTGAATGCCGGGTGCGGTGAGATTGTTTATTTGATTTTGCATTACCTATTTTCTCTGTTGTGTGGAATCATAGAATTACCTTAGTGTATCACAAAAATATTGGGTAGTTAGATATATGTAGAGAGATCCTGTTTTACTGTTTCGAAATTGTGTGGTGTCATATGATAAATTTTTTTTTCATATTTCATAATTTATTAAATATTAATAATTAGAGTATAGTTTATCAAGGGATAGCTTCTTGCAATCCTATGGCCACGGCTTGTGAGAATATAACCTTTGAGATACTCGAAATTATTAGTTTGACCACCTGTAGAACTTAAAAATAGTATATTGTCTCTGGGAGGAAAAAAAAATCCCTTCACCCACCGTCTACACCTCTCCAGCCAGATGGTCATTCGACTTTCCAACCAAGACAAATTAACCCCTTAACATCCGGCTATATTGAGCTGCTTGTCATATAATATTATGTCTTGATAAAGTCATATTTTTGAGACATAATTCAAAAGGTCCACAACAAATCCCCCTTTGTTTGGGGTACAGGCACGTGTATAGGGGTGTCTGTGTCGCAAAACATGAGTGGGACTTTTGGCTAGATTGTAAGCTCGTAAGAGTAGGGCCCTCTTACCCCTCGTACATTGTTTGTTGTTGTTGTACTGTGCCATGTATTGTCCCCCCTATTGTACAGCGCTGAGCAAACCCTTTGGCGCTATATAAACTCGTAGTAATAATAATAATAATAATTAGTTATTAATAAATTTAATTTTTAATCAGATCATTTAGAAATTGTGATATTGATGTAATTAATTAGAAACCTTATTATTGTGTCTTACATTGGTAGGATATATTTTTGATTGTGTGTACCAATGTTCATTTATCACCAGTCTTTTGCGTTTTGTGTTAATATATATATAATTCTTGTACATAAATAAATTTTTATATTTATCTATTATAAGGCAAATTTTGTGTGTATGGTACGAAATCATATTGGCTAAAAGAATTCAAGGTATAATAATAAGTGGTGATCAAATTATCAAGGTGTCCAAATTATTGGTTTACTAAATATTTGCCGTATTTTAACGGCTGGAGGCACTGTAATATTTCATCTAAGGGAACAGGACACGCCCTTTATAAGTAAAATATATCCTTACATAAACCACCACACTTAGTAGTTTGGTGTTCCCAGCTTGTCCTTGTTGGAACAGCCGACTCTCCCCCTTCTCATAGACCTCAGGACGTCTGTAGTATACTCCAATGATAAGTCCATCAGTCCATAGACCCATCTATTATTCCTCCCGTAATTCCTCCTCCGCACCATCACCGCCTCCAACCACAAGATCATTCTTCTCTTCCCTTTTCCTCATTTCTTCTCCTTCTCTTCTCCTTCTCCTCCTCCATATTCTAGCACTACAAGTACGGCCCATCCTGTAGGTTTTAGTCTCCATCTTGTGTCTTAGTAGTTTGGTGTTCTCAGCTTGTCCTTGTTGGAACAGCCGACTCTCCCCCTTCTCATAGACCTCAGGATGTCCGTGATGGACTCTGTAGGGATTCAGCCTGGTACAGGGCCAAGAGGGAGGTTAATTGTAGAGGGAAGGTTCTCCCCCTACTGCCTCACTTATTAACCAGGTGAACAGAAAGAGGGGGGTTGTTATTGGTGTCTGTAGCAAGGAGACCCGTGTGCAGCCTGGATCTCACAGAAAAACTTGCTCGTCTTAAAAACTATCCTGGCTGGAGAGTTTGCCCTTTTGGGTTTTGACTTTGTGCTGAAGCTAAGCACATTTCTGTTTATGTACTGCGTACCTCCCAACTGTCCCAGGTTTGGTGGGACTGTCCTGAGATTTGTGTGAAATCTCGGCGTCACACAAATCCAGTGTTGGGGTCCTGTCCACGGCAGAAGTTCTGGAAGATCTGGCATTTCTGCCAGTACCCTGCATGACTGCAGAACAACACATCAGCCTCAGTTTGGTGCCAGACGGCCTTTATAAGGAGGCTCATCACTTCCTCAAGTTGCTGGATGATCTCTAGCTCCCCGTGCCTTGTTCCTGTTTCCTGTAATTGTGACCTGTGATTTCCTGATACTGACTTAGCTTGCTCCTGGACCTGTCTACTCTGCTTAACCCCTGATCTGACCTCGACTTGGCTTACGGATACTCTCTCGATCCTCTGTGTATGATCTCGGCTATCCCATCTGACTAGGTCTGCTCTGATTCCCACCTGGTACCTGACCTTGGCTTGAACCGGCTATCCAGTAAATCTCTAAATCCCGGAAGGGCTTGCATACCTCGCACAGGCATCACCTGTTTGCAGACCTATCTCCGTGCATCAGCTGTGCTTCTGAGTGGACCACCAACCAGCACTCCTACAGGCAACCTGTGCCACTTTGGGCCTGACTCCCGCTGTCCCACTCTCAGGGGAGTCTGGAACTTAGCCGCAAGCGAAGCCCTCCCTCCATTGGCCTCCATCACCAGGTACGTGATATCCGGTCTCTAGTTCCGGAACAGGTCACTACCTCCTTGGAAGTGTCCCTAATTCTCACGTTCTGGGGCTTGATGGGCATGTGCATTTTACTGACAAGAAGCTTCATCTGTGCTGAAGACAATGTCTGTTTTTTTTTGCTGAAAAAACATATTTTAAGTTGATAGAACAGATGCCTGTTTACTGGTCCTGACAATTGGTGGAGGATGCGGGCAGTTCCATGTCCTAGGTTAAACCTGCACAGTCTGCAAAAGCATCAACAAAAGCAATGGCAGGGACTGGTTAGGCAGTTAACACTTACTAATATGATCCAGATCCAAACCTGACCCGATCCAGATCCAAACCTGACCTGATCCTGATTGGTTTTCTCTTCTGATCCTGATGTAAACTTGACCTGATCCTGATGCAAACCTGACCTGATCCTGATTGCTTTTCTCCTGATCTTGATGTAAACCTGACCTGTTCCAGATGTAAACCTGACCCGATCCAGATCCAAACCTTGCCTGAGCCAGATCCAAACCTGACCTGATCCTGATTGATTTTCTCTTCTGATTCTGATGTAAACCTGACGTGAGCCAGATCTAAACCTGACGTGAGCCAGATCTAAACCTGACGTGAGCCAGATCTAAACCTGCATACCTCCCAACTGTCCCAGATTTGGTGGGACTGTCCTGAGATTTTTGCGAAATCCCACAAATCCGGTCTCTAGCTCCGGAACAGGTCGCTACCTCCTTGAAGTGTCCCTAATTCTCACGTTCTGGGGCTTGATGGGTATGTGTATTTTACTGACAAGAATCTTCCTGTGTGCTGAAGACAATGTCTGTTTTTTGGGGGGTTTTTTGCTGACAAAACATATTTTAAGTTGATAGAACAGATGCCTGTTTACGGGTCCTGACATTTGGTGGAGGATGCGGGCAGTTCCATGTCCTAGATTAAATTTGCACAGTCTGTAAAAGCATCAACAAAAGCAATGGCGGGGACTGGTTAGGCAGTCAACACTGACACGCCATGAAGTTTACAAGGTCCTTGCCCAAGAAGTTTCTAGGTTCAAGCTGCAGTACGCCTGCTGGGGATCTGGTGTCAGAACATGAGCCAGCACATCTGCTCAATCTGACTCAGGCAGCCCTTCTTTTATGGAAATCTAACAAAAAAGCACCAAATACGCTTCAATGGGATATGTGGCAGTCATCTTTTGTGGGGTCCACTGCA